>NW_027599683.1:0-23098 GCF_964194155.1 Cetorhinus maximus
ACCCCCTCATCCCCCTCCCCCCCCCCTCCCCTACACCCCCCACCCCCACATCCCCCACCCCCCCCCCCCCATCCTCCCCCTCCCCCTCACCCCACCACCCCCATTCTCCCCCTCACACTCTCCCCCTCACCCACCCACCACCATTCTCCCCCTCACACTCTCCCCCTCACCCCCACCCCCACCCCATTCTCCCCCTCACACTCTCCCCCTCACCCTCCACCACCATTCTCCCCCTCACATTCTCCCCCTCACCCCCCACCACCATTCTCCCCCTCACACTCTCCCCCTCACCCTCCACCACCATTCTCCCCCTCACACTCTCCCCCTCACCCCCCACCACCATTCTCCCCCTCACCCCCCACCACCATTCTCCCACTCACACTCTCCCCCTCACCCCCCACCACCATTCTCCCCCTCACACTCTCCCCCTCCCCCCCCACCACCATTCTCCCCCTCACACTCTCCCCCTCACCCTCCCACCACCATTCTCCCCTCACACTCTCCCCCTCACCCTCCACCACCATTCTCTCACTCACACTCTCCCCTCACCCCCACCACCATTCTCCCCCTCACACTCTCCCCCTCACCCTCTCACCACCATTCTCCCCCTCACACTCTCCCCCCTCACCCACCCACCACCATTCTCCCCCTCACACTCTCCCCCTCACCCCCCACCACCATTCTCCCCCTCACACTCTCCCCCTCACCCCCACCCACCCACCACCATTCTCCCCCTCACACTCTCCCCCTCACCCCCCACCTCCATTCACCCCCTCACACTGTCCCCCTCACCCGCCCACCACCATTCACCCCCTCACACTGTCCCCCTCACCCGCCCACCACCATTCTCCCCCCTCACACTTTCCCCCTCACCCCTCATGTCCCACCACCATTCTCCCCCTCACACTCTCCCCCTCACCCCATCACCATTCTCCCCCTCACACTCTACCCCTTACCCTCCACCACCATTCTCCCCCCTCACTCTACCCCTCACCCTCCACCTGCATTCTCCCCCTCACACTCTCCCCCTCACCCCCACCACCATTCTCCCCCTCACACACTCCCCCTCACCCCCACCTCCATTCTCCCCCTCACACTCTCCCCTCACCCTCCACCTGCATTCTCCCCCTCACACTCTACCCCCTCACCCTCCACCACCATTCTCCCCCTCACACTCTCCCCCTCACCCCCACCCCCCACCACCATTCTCCCCCTCACACTCTCCCCCTCACCCTCCACCACCATTCTCCCCCTCACATTCTCCCCCTCACCCCCCACCACCATTCTCCCCCCTCACACCTCCCCCTCACCCTCCACCACCATTCTCCCCCTCACACTCTCCCCCTCACCCTCCACCACCATTCTCCCCCTCACACTCTCCCCCTCACCCCCACCACCATTCTCCCCCTCACCCCCCCACCACCATTCTCCCACTCACACTCTCCCCCTCACCCCCCACCACCATTCTCCCCTCACACTCTCCCCCTCCCCCCCCACCACCATTCTCCCCCTCACACTCTCCCCATCACCCTCCCACCACCATTCTCCCCCTCACACTCTCCCCTCACCCTCCACCACCATTCTCTCACTCACACTCTCCCCTCACCCCCCACCACCATTCACCCCCTCACACTTCTCCCCCTCACCCTCCACCACCATTCTCCCCCTCACACTCTCCCCCTCACCCACCCACCACCATTCTCCCCTCACACTCTCCCCCTCACCCCCCACCACCATTCTCCCCCTCACACTCTCCCCCTCACCCCCACCCACCCACCACCATTCTCCCCCTCACACTCTCCCCCTCACCCCCCACCACCATTCACCCCCTCACACTGTCCCCCTCACCCGCCCACCACCATTCACCCCCTCACACTGTCCCCCTCACCCGCCCCACACCATTCTCCCCCTCACACTTTCCCCCTCACCCCTCATGTCCCACCACCATTCTCCCCCTCACACTCTCCCCCTCACCCCCATCACCATTCTCCCCCTCACACTCTACCCCTTACCCTCCACCACCATTCTCCCCCCTCACTCTACCCTCACCCTCCACCTTCAATCTCCCCTCACACTCTCCCCCTCACCCCCACCACCATTCTCCCCCTCACACACTCCCCCTCACCCCCCACCTCCATTCTCCCCCTCACACTCTCCCCCTCACCCTCCACCTGCATTCTCCCCCTCACACTCTACCCCTCACCCTCCACCACCATTCTCCCCCTCACACTCTCCCCCTCACCCCCACCCCCCACCACCATTCTCCCCCTCACACTCTCCCCCTCACCCTCCACCACCATTCTCCCCCTCACATTCTCCCCCTCACCCCCACCACCATTTTCCCCCTCACACTCTCCCCCTCACCCTCCACCACCATTCTCCCCCTCACACTCTCCCCCTCACCCCCCACCACCATTCTCCCCCTCACCCCCCCACCACCATTCTCCCACTCACACTCTCCCCCTCACCCCCCACCACCATTCTCCCCCTCACACTCTCCCCCTCCCCCCCACCACCATTCTCCCCCTCACACTCTCCCCCTCACCCTCCCACCACCATTCTCCCCCTCACACTCTCCCCCTCACCCTCCACCACCATTCTCTCACTCACACTCTCCCCCTCACCCCCCACCACCATTCTCCCCCCTCACACTCTCCCCCTCACCCTCTCACCACCATTCTCCCCCTCACACTCTCCCCCTCACCCACCCACCACCATTCTCCCCCTCACACTCTCCCCCTCACCCCCCACCACCATTCTCCCCCTCACACTCTCCCCCTCACCCCCACCCACCCACCACCATTCTCCCCCTCACACTCTCCCCCTCACCCCCCACCACCATTCACCCCCTCACACTGTCCCCCTCACCCGCCCACCACCATTCACCCCCTCACACTGTCCCCCTCACCCGCCCACCACCATTCTCCCCCTCACACTTTCCCCCTCACCCCTCATGTCCCACCACCATTCTCCCCCTCACACTCTCCCCCTCACCCCCATCACCATTCTCCCCCTCACACTCTACCCCTTACCCTCCACCACCATTCTCCCCCCTCACTCTACCCCTCACCCTCCACCTGCATTCCCCCCCTCACACTCTCCCCCTCACCCCCACCACCATTCTCCCCCTCACACTCTCCCCCTCACCCCCACCACCATTCTCCCCCTCACACCCTCCCCCTCACCCCCACCTCCATTCTCCCCCTCACACTCTCCCCCTCACCCTCCACCTGTATTCTCCCCCTCACACTCTACCCCTCACCCTCCACCACCATTCTCCCCTTCACACTCTCCCCCTCACCCCCCAACCACCATTCTCCCCCTCACACTCTCCCACTCAACCCCCCACCCCACCACTATTTCTCCCTCTACACTCTCCACCTGACCCCGTACCCCTCACCCTCCACCACCATTCTCCCCATCACACTCTCCCCCCCACCCCCCACCACCATTCTCCCCCTCACACTCTCCCCCTCACCCCTCACCAGCATTCTCCCCCTCACACTCTCCCCCTCACCCTCCACCTGCATTCTCCCCCTCACACTCTACCCCTCACCCTCCACCACCATTCTCCCCTTCACACTCTCCCCCTCACCCCCCAACCACCATTCTCCCCCTCACACTCTCCCACTCAACCCCCCCACCCCACCACTATTTCTCCCTCTACACTCTCCACCTGACCCCGTACCCCTCACCCTCCACCACCATTCTTCCCATCACACTCTCCCCCCACCCCCCACCACCATTCTCCCCCTCATACTCACCCTCTCACCCCCCACCACCATTCTCGTAGTGGGGGATGGGGAGGGGGGAGCGGGGGGTGGGGTGGAAGGGTGAGCGGGGGTGTGGGAGGATGAGTGGGGGTTGGGGAGGCGGAGCGGGTGAGGGGGAGGCTGAGTGGGGGATGGGGAGGGGGTTCATGGGGGATGGGGAGGGGGCGTGGGGGAGTGGGATTGGGAGGGGGCGCGGGGGAGAGTGATGAGGAGGGAGGCGCGGGGGAAGGGGAGGGGGGAGCGGGGAATGGGGAGGGGGGGCGCGGGGATGGGGAGGAGGAGGGGGAATGGGGAGGGGGTCACGGGGGTGGGAGAGGGGGATGTTGGCCCCTGGATTATGGAAGTTGAAGTGGTGGGGTACAGGCCACAGCCCCTGTCCCTCCCGACCCGGCGACCTGACCGAGGCCCTGCTGTGACCCCCCCCCACCCCCCACCGACCCCCGAACCCCCACCACCGTTTCTGCGGCGGCCGACATGCTCTGCCTTCCCTCCGGCCATGGGGGCAGGGGGTGCCCGTCAGTGCGCCTCCCGGAGACGGAAGGAGAGATGGGAGGGGATGAGAGAAGGAGGGAGAGAGAGAGAGAGAGAGAGAGAGAGAGAAAAGGAGAGAGAGAGAGGGAGGGAAGGAGAGAGAGAGAGAGAGAGCAACAGGGAGAGAGAGAGAGAGAGAGAGCGACAGGGAGAGAGAGAGAGTGAGAGAGAGAGGGAGGGAGTGAAGGTGAGAGGGAAGGAGAGACAGGGAGAGAGAGAGAGAGAGAGGGATGGAGAGCCAGATGGAGGGAGAGCCAGAGGGAGGGAGAGAGAGAGAAAGAGAGAGAGAGAGGGAGGGAGGGAGGGAGAGAGAGAGAGAGGGAGAGAGAAAGACAGAGAGAGAGACAGAGAGAGAGGAAGGAGAGAGACAGAGAGAGAGAAGGAGAGAGAGAGAGAGAGAGGGAGAGGGCACTGACTTGCCTGACACTGTCCCGATGGTCTCTCCGCAGCCAATGCCATGCACAAGACCAGAGGCAGTAAACCTCCCATGTCTTCCAAAGCTCGAAAGACCAAACGTGCAGCTGCCTCACAAAGACGTGAAGGTACGTCAAGGCGCGAAGTTATTACAGCCAGGGGAGAGGGATCGATAGAGGGGAGCTCACAACATGGGAGCGATCGACAGCGGAGGGTCGGTGGGGCAAGTAGCTGGGGGTTGGGGGGGGCGGTGGTGTTGGGTGGGGTGGAGGGGTCTTTTTTTACTTGCCCTGGGCGCCTTCGACAATGATATTGGCGGGAAATGAAAAAGAACAGGAAGGCTTGGAGCAAGCACGCCGCTCTGATGGTCGGACTGGGCTGGGCTGGGCCGGGCGGGACTGGGCTGGGCTGGGCCGGGCGGGACTGGGCTGGGCCGGGCGGGACTGGGCTGGGCCGGGCGGGACTGGGCTGGTCCGGGCGGGGCTGGGCCGGGCTGGACTGGGCGTGACTGGGCCGGACCGGGCCGGGTGGGACGGGGCCGGGCCGGACCAGGCAGTGGGTGGTGGGCTCTGTTGCGCGTCCACAGGGCGGGTGGCTCATGGGGCTTCACATGTGTCCATGCCGAGACAGACGGGGGAGGGAAAGGATGGAGGCGGGGAGGGGGTGGGCGATGGCCGGGCCTAACCCCGTCCCGATGACCGGGCCTAACCCTGTCACGATGACCGGGCCTAACCCCGTCCCGATAACTGGGCCTAACCCTGTCCCGTTAACTGGGCCTATGTCCCGATAACCGGGCCTAACCCTGTCCCGATGGCCGGGCCTAACCCCGTCCCGATGGCCGGTCCTAACCCCGTTCCGATCACTGGGCCTAACCCCGTCCCGATGGCCGGGCCTAACCCCGTCCCGATGGCCGGGCCTAACCCCGTCCCGATGGCCGGGCCTAACCCCATCACGATGGCCGGTCCTAACCCCGTTCCGATCACTGGGCCTAACCCCATCCCGATGGCCGGGCCTAACCCCGTCCCGATGGCCGGGCCTAACCCCATCACGATGGCCGGGCCTAACCCTGTCCCGATGGCCGGGCCTAACCCCGTCGCGATGGCCGGGCCTAACCCCGTCCCGATAACTGGACCTAACCCCGTCCCGATAACTGGACCTAACCCCATCACGATAACTGGGCCTAACCCTGTCCCGTTAACTGGGCCTAACCCCGTCCCGATGGCTGGGCCTAACCCTGTCCCGATGGCCGGGCCTAACCCCGTCCTGATGGCTGGGCCTATGTCCCGATAACCGGGCCTAACCCCGTTGCGATGGCCGGGCCTAACCCCGTCCCGTTGGCTGGGCCTAACCCCGTCCCGATGGCCGGGCCTAACCCCGTCCCGATGGCCGGGCCTAACCCCGTCCCGATGGCTGGGCCTAACCCCGTCCCGTTGGCTGGGCCTAACCCCGTCCCGTTGGCCGGGCCTAACCCCGTCCCGATGGCCGGGCCTAACCCCGTCCCGATGGCCGGGCCTAACCCCGTCCCGATGGCCGGGCCTAACCCCGTCCCGATGGCCGGGCCTAACCCCGTCCCGATGGCCGGGCCTATGTCCCGATAACTGGGCCTAACCCTGTCCCGATGGTCTCTCAGCAGGCAGTGGGGACTTCGCGGACCAACCGCAGATGCTCGTACGCTTCCATTCGGCGTTGTGCGACGAAGAGGACGCGGCGTCCCTGCCGGCAGGTAAAAAGGGAGACGCGCGTGCACGGCTGCCCAGGAGCGCAGCAAATCTGCCCCGCGGCTAAAACTGCGCCACGGACAACACCAGCACTTGTCGTGTAAGGGCGGCCGTTCTCAGAACTAGGGCACAGCAAGACCCCACAAACCCCGCCGCGGTAAACGGCCTGGGCCTCTCATTCCCGGTAGCGTCCAATCGAGGGATTGGGATCGACGCTGGGGAGAATTTCACCCAACCTAGCCACTCCCCCCGACCCACCACCCACCCCAACTGGACCGGCTGCAATTTTCCAGCGCTTTCCACTTTTGTTTCTGCATTGACATAGCGCCTTTCATGACCTCAGGACTGCTTTAGTTCATTAGAGGGGTGGGACCTTCCAAATCTGTCACCGCTGGTGAGAGCGCTGCCCATCGGATGGGTTTCTCTGCCTGGTGCATGTTTATTCACGGGATGTGGGTGTCGTTGGTAAGGACTCCGGTATTGGTTGCCGATCCCTGAATTGCCCCCTTGAGAAGGTAGTGGGTGAGCCGCCATCTTGAGCCGCTTGTGCCGTGTGGTGTAGGTACACCCACCGTACAGTTAGGGAGGGAGTTCCGGGATTTTAACCCGGTGACAGTGAAGGAACGGACGATATATTTCCCAGTCGGGATGGTGAGTGTGGCTCGGAGGGGAACTTCCAGGTGGTGGTGTTCCCCGTGCGTCTGCTGCCCTCGTCCTTCTAGACGGTAGCGGTCGTGGGTTTGGAAGGTGCTGTCGAAGGAGCCTTGGTGAGTTGCTGCAGTGCATCTTGTAGATGGTACACACACTGCTGCCACTGTGCGTCGGTGGTGGAGGGAGTGAATGTTGAAGGTGGTGGAGGTAGAGAATGTTGAAGGTGGTGGAGGTAGTGAATGTTGAAGGTGGTGGAGGGAGAAAATGTTGAAGGTGGTGGAGGGAGTGAATGTTGAAGGTGGTGGATGGGAGTGCATGTTCAAGGTGGTGGATGGGGGTGAATGTTGAAGGTGTTGGAGGGAGTGAATGTCAAAGGTGGTGGAGGGAGTGAATGTTGAAGGTGGTGGAGGGAGTGAATGTTGAAGGTGGTGGATGGGGGTGAATGTTGAAGGTGGTGGAGGGAGTGAATGTTGAAGGTGGTGGAGGGAGTGAATGTTGAAGGTGGTGGAGGGAGTGAATGTTGCAGGTAGTGGAGGGAGTGAATGTTGCAGGTGGTGGAGGGAGTGAATGTTGAAGGTGGTGGAGGGAATGAATGTTGAAGGTGGTGGATGGGGGTGAATGTTGAAGGTGGTGGAGGGAGTGAATGTTGAAGGTGGTGGAGGGAGTGAATGTAGAAGGTGGTGGAGGGAGTGAATGTTGAAGGTGGTGGAGGGAGTGAATGTTGAAGGTGGTGGATGGGGGTGAATGTTGAAGGTGGTGGAGGGAGTGAATGTTGAAGGTGGTGGAGGGAGTGAATGTTGAAGGTGGTGGATGGGGGTGAATGTTGAAGGTGGTGGAGGGAGTGAATGTTGAAGGTGGTGGAGGGAGTGAATGTTGAAGGTGGTGGATGGGAGTGAATGTTGAAGGTGGTGGAGGGAGTGAATGTTGAAGGTGGTGGAGGGAGTGAATGTTGAAGGTGGTGGAGGGAGTGAATGTTGAAGGTGGTGGATGGGGGTGAATGTTGAAGGTGGTGGATGGGGGTGAATGTTGAAGGTGGATGAGGGTGAATGTTGAAGGTGGTGGAGGGAGTGAATTGGGTGTCTCGCAGAGGGGTCTGGCCCGATTGTTCCGATCGGTGACAGGCCTTCATGCCTCAGCCTCCTCTCCTTCCTCCTCCTCCCAGAAGAGTCTCCGCTGGTCAAGGTGATCTCGCAGCAGAACGCGGACGGATCGTGGAGTCCGAGCGATGACCTGGAGGCGCAGCTGGGCCTGAAGCCTCAGGAGATTGGGCAGAGCCTCCCCCGGCAGGTATGAGCCCCGCTCAGTCTCATCGTTACGCAGGCTGGGAAGGGGGAGAAGCACAGGCCCTCGTCTGAACAGAAGCCAAAGCTCGGGAGAGCGCTGGCCCTCTGCCCAATGTGAATCAAGCACTGGCGGGTATTCCTCAGAAGCAGAGAACCTGTTGCGCTGTCGCCTGGATATTTGTGGGATCTTGCTCAGCCAGTTTAGCTGCCACATCTCATACAGCAGTGTAGAGGCAGCTTTACTCTGTATCTAACCCCGTGCTGTACCTGTCCTGGGAGTGTTTGATGGGGACAGTGTAGAGGCAGCTTTACTCTGTATCAAACCCCGTGCTGTACCTGTCCTGGGAGTGTTTGATGGGGACAGTGTAGAGGGAGCTTTACTCTGTCTCTAACCCCGTGCTGTACCTGCCCTGGGAGTGTTTGATGGGGACGGTGTAGAGGGAGCTTTACCCTGTATCTAACCCCGTTCTGTACCTGTCCTGGGAGTGTTTGATGGGGACAGTGTAAAGGGAGCTTTACTCTGTATCTAACCCCGTGCTGTACCTGTCCTGGGAGTGTTAGATGGGGTCAGTGTAGAGGGAGCTTTACTCTGTATCTAACCCCGTGCTGCACCTGCTCAGTCCATCTTAAGCCTACAGTCCCCTGTCTCTGCTGTCAGTATGGGTTGTTGTCCCTCGCTCATTGATGATTCTCTCTGTGATTTGAAGGACATGGATCTGACTCTCTGGGTTACGATACTGGCAGTCATCTGGCTCCACGCGTCTTGTGCTGACTCCAAGGATGAGTGGGAGCTTCTGGTGGACAAGTCAGTGTCCTGGATCAAGGCCAATTCAGGTGACGTCAAAAGTCAGGCCAGAGGTCAGGAGGCCGCGGCCAGGTCTAGAAATCCATTGTATTCATCTCACTCAACATTCAGTGGAAAATGATCACACAGTCCCTCTCTCAGTCCCCTCTCCCTCAGGGAGATATCTGTACGCTGACTGGTGTCTCTCAGCGAGATATCTGTGCACTGACTGGTGTCTCTCAGTCCCCTCTCTCTCAGGGAGATATCTGTACACTGATTGGTGTCTCTCAGGGAGATATCTGTGCACTGACTGGTGTCTCTCAGGGAGATATCTGTGCACTGACTGGTGTCTCTCAGTCCCCTCTCTCTCAGGGAGATATCTGTACACTGACTGGTGTCTCTCAGGGAGATATCTGTGCACTGACTGGTGTCTCTCAGTCCCCTCTCTCTCAGGGAGATAACTGTACACTGACTGGTGTCTCTCAGGGAGATATCTGTGCACTGACTGGTGTCTCTCAGTCCCCTCTCTCTCAGGGAGATATCTGTGCACTGACTGGTGTCTCTCAGGGAGATATCTGTACACTGACTGGTGTCTCTCAGTCCCCTCTCTCTCAGGGAGATATCTGTACACTGACTGGTGTCTCTCAGGGAGATATCTGTGCACTGACTGGTGTCTCTCAGTCCCCTCTCTCTCAGGGAGATATCTGTACACTGACTGGTGTCTCTCAATCCCCCTCTCTCTCAGTGAGATATCTGTGCACTGACTGGTGTCTCTCAGTCCCCTCTCTCTCAGGGAGATATCTGTACACTGACTGGTGTCTCTCAATCCCCCTCTCTCTCAGTGAGATATCTGTACACTGACTGGTGTCTCTCAGTCCCCCTTTCTCTCAGGGAGATATCCGTACACTGACTGGTGTCTCTCAGTCCCCTCTCTCTCAGGGAGATATCTGTACACTGACTGGTGTCTCTCAGTCCCCTCTCCCTCAGGGAGATATCTGTACACTGACCGGTGTCTCTCAGTCCCCCCTCTCTCTCAGGGAGATATCTGTACACTGACTGGTGTCTCTCAGTCCTCTCTCTCTCAGGGAGATATCTGTACACTGACTGGTGTCTCTCAGTCCCCTCTCCCTCGGGGAGATATCTGTGCACTGACTGGTGTCTCTCAGGGAGATATATGTACACTGACTGGTGTCTCTCAGTCCTCTCTCTCTCAGGGAGATATCTGTACACTGACTGGTGTCTCTCAGTCCCCTCTCCCTCGGGGAGATATCTGTGCACTGACTGGTGTCTCTCAGTCCCCTCTCAGTGAGATATCTGTACACTGACTGGTGTCTCTCAGGGAGATATCCGTACACTGACTGGTGTCTCTCAGTCCCCTCTCCCTCAGGGAGATATCTGTACACTGACTGGTGTCTCTCAGTCCCCCCTCTCCCTCAGGGAGATATCTGTACACTGACTGGTGTCTCTCAGTCCCCTCTCCCTCAGGGAGATATCTGTACACTGACTGGTGTCTCTCAGTCCCCTCTCCCTCAGGGAGATATCTGTACACTGACTGGTGTCTCTCAGTACCCCCTCTCCCTCAGGGAGATATATGTACACTGACTGGTGTCTCTCAGTCCCCTCTCCCTCAGGGAGATATCTGTACGCTGACTGGTGTCTCTCAATCCCCCCTCTCCCTCAGGGAGATATCTGTACACTGACTGGTGTCTCTCATTCCCCTCTCTCTCAGGGAGATATCTGTACACTGACTGGTGTCTCTCAGTTCCCTCTCTCTCAGGGAGAGATCTCTACACTGACTGGTGTCTCTCAGTCCCCTCTCTCTCATGGAGATATCTGTACACTGACTGGTGTCTCTCAGTCCCCTCTCTCTCAGGGAGATATCTGTACACTGACTGGTGTCTCTCAGTCCCCTCTCTCTCAGGGAGATATCTGTGCACTGACTGGTGTCTCTCAGTCCCCTCTCTCTCAGGGAGATATCTGTACACTGACTGGTGTCTCTCAATCCCCCTCTCTCTCAGTGAGATATCTGTACACTGACTGGTGTCTCTCAGTCCCCCTTTCTCTCGGGGAGATATCCGTACACTGACTGGTGTCTCTCAGTCCCCTCTCTCTCAGGGAGATATCTGTACACTGACTGGTGTCTCTCAGTCCCCTCTCCCTCAGGGAGATATCTGTACACTGACCGGTGTCTCTCAGTCCCCCCTCTCTCTCAGGGAGATATCTGTACACTGACTGGTGTCTCTCAGTCCCCTCTCTCTCAGGGAGATATCTGTACACTGACTGGTGTCTCTCAATCCCCCTCTCTCTCAGGGAGATATCTGTACACTGACTGGTGTCTCTCAGTCCCCTCTCTCTCAGGGAGATATCTGTACACTGACTGGTGTCTCTCAGTCCCCTCTCCCTCAGGGAGATATCTGTACACTGACTGGTGTCTCTCAGGGAGATATATGTACACTGACTGGTGTCTCTCAGTCCTCTCTCTCTTAGGGAGATATCTGTACACTGACTGGTGTCTCTCAGTCCCCTCTCCCTCGGGGAGATATCTGTGCACTGACTGGTGTCTCTCAGTCCCCTCTCAGTGAGATATCTGTACACTGACTGGTGTCTCTCAGGGAGATATCTGTACACTGACTGGTGTCTCTCAGTCCCCTCTCTCTCAGGGAGATATCTGTACACTGACTGGTGTCTCTCAATCCCCCCCTCTCTCAGTGAGATATCTGTACACTGACTGGTGTCTCTCAGTCCCCCTCTCTCTCAGGGAGATATCCGTACACTTACTGGTGTCTCTCAGTCCCCTCTCCCTCAGGGAGATATCTGTACACTGACTGGTGTCTCTCAGTCCCCCTCTCCCTCAGGGAGATATCTGTACACTGACTGGTGTCTCTCAGTCCCCTCTCCCTCAGGGAGATATCTGTACACTGACTGGTGTCTCTCAGTCCCCTCTCTCTCAGGGAGATATCTGTACACTGACTGGTGTCTCTCAATCCCCCTCTCTCTCAGTGAGATATTTGTACACTGACTGGTGTCTCTCAGTCCCCCTCTCTCTCAGGGAGATATCTGTACACTGACTGGTGTCTCTCAGTCCCCTCTCCCTCAGGGAGATATCTGTACACTGACTGGTGTCTCTCAGTCCCCCCTCTCCCTCAGGGAGATATCTGTACACTGACTGGTGTCTCTCAGTCCCCTCTCCCTCAGGGAGATATCTGTACACTGACTGGTGTCTCTCAGTCCCCTCTCCCTCAGGGAGATATCTGTACACTGACTGGTGTCTCTCAGTCCCCCCTCTCCCTCAGGGAGATATCTGTACACTGACTGGTGTCTCTCATTCCCCTCTCTCTCAGGGAGATATCTGTACACTGACTGGTGTCTCTCAGTCCCCTCTCTCTCAGGGAGAGATCTCTACACTGACTGGTGTCTCTCAGTCCCCTCTCTCTCAGGGAGATATCTGTACACTGACTGGTGTCTCTCAGTCCCCTCTCTCTCAGGGAGAGATCTCTACACTGACTGGTGTCTCTCAGTCCCCTCTCTCTCAGGGAGATATCTGTACACTGACTGGTGTCTCTCAGTCCCCTCTCTCTCAGGGAGATATCTGTACACTGACTGGTGTCTCTCAGTCCCCTCTCCCTCAGGGAGATATCTGTACACTGACTGGTGTCTCTCAGTCCCCCCTCTCCCTCAGGGAGATATCTGTACACTGACTGGTGTCTCTCAGTCCCCTCTCCCTCAGGGAGATATCTGTACACTGACTGGTGTCTCTCAGTCCCCTCTCCCTCAGGGAGATATCTGTACACTGACTGGTGTCTCTCAGTCCCCCCTCTCCCTCAGGGAGATATCTGTACACTGACTGGTGTCTCTCATTCCCCTCTCTCTCAGGGAGATATCTGTACACTGACTGGTGTCACTCAGACCCCTCTCTCTCAGGGAGATATCTGTACACTGACTGGTGTCTCTCAGTCCCCTCTCCCTCAGGGAGATATCTGTACACTGACTGGTGTCTCTCAATCCCCCCTCTCCCTCAGGGAGATATCTGTACACTGACTGGTGTCTCTCAGTCCCCCCTCTCTCTCAGGGAGATATCTGTACACTGACTGGTGTCTCTCAGTGCCCTCTCCCTCAGGGAGATATCTGTACACTGACTGGTGTCTCTCAGTCCCCTCTCCCTCAGGGAGATATCTGTACACTGACTGGTGTCTCTCAATCCCCCCTCTCCCTCAGGGAGATATCTGTACACTGACTGGTGTCTCTCAGTCCCCTCTCCCTCAGGGAGATATCTGTACACTGACTGGTGTCTCTCAGTCCCCTCTCCCTCAGGGAGATATCTGTACACTGACTGGTGTCTCTCAGTCCCCTCTCCCTCAGGGAGATATCTGTACACTGACTGGTGTCTCTCAGTCCCCTCTCCCTCAGGGAGATATCTGTACACTGACTGGTGTCTCTCAGTCCCCTCTCCCTCAGGGAGATATCTGTACACTGACTGGTGTCTCTCAGTCCCCTCTCTCTCAGGGAGATATCTGTACACTGACTTGTGTCTCTCAGTCCCCTCTCCCTCAGGGAGATATCAGTACACTGACTGGTGTCTCTCAGTCCCCCTCTCTCTCAGTGAGATATCTGTACACTGACTGGTGTCTCTCAGTCCCCTCTCTCTCAGGGAGATATCTGCACACTGACTGGTGTCTCTCAGTCCCCTCTCTCTCTCAGGGAGATATCTGTACACTGACTGGTGTCTCTCAGTCCCCTCTCCCTCAGGGTGATATCTGTACACTGACTGGTGTCTCTCAGTCCCCTCTCCCTCAGGGAGATATCTGTACACTGACTGGTGTCTCTCAGTCCCCTCTCTCTCAGGGAGATATCTGTACACTGACTGGTGTCTCTCAATCCCCCTCTCTCTCAGTGAGATATTTGTACACTGACTGGTGTCTCTCAGTCCCCCTCTCTCTCAGGGAGATATCTGTACACTGACTGGTGTCTCTCAGTCCCCTCTCCCTCAGGGAGATATCTGTACACTGACTGGTGTCTCTCAGTCCCCCCTCTCCCTCAGGGAGATATCTGTACACTGACTGGTGTCTCTCAGTCCCCTCTCCCTCAGGGAGATATCTGTACACTGACTGGTGTCTCTCAGTCCCCTCTCCCTCAGGGAGATATCTGTACACTGACTGGTGTCTCTCAGTCCCCCCTCTCCCTCAGGGAGATATCTGTACACTGACTGGTGTCTCTCATTCCCCTCTCTCTCAGGGAGATATCTGTACACTGACTGGTGTCTCTCAGTCCCCTCTCTCTCAGGGAGAGATCTCTACACTGACTGGTGTCTCTCAGTCCCCTCTCTCTCAGGGAGATATCTGTACACTGACTGGTGTCTCTCAGTCCCCTCTCTCTCAGGGAGAGATCTCTACACTGACTGGTGTCTCTCAGTCCCCTCTCTCTCAGGGAGATATCTGTACACTGACTGGTGTCTCTCAGTCCCCTCTCTCTCAGGGAGATATCTGTACACTGACTGGTGTCTCTCAGTCCCCTCTCCCTCAGGGAGATATCTGTACACTGACTGGTGTCTCTCAGTCCCCCCTCTCCCTCAGGGAGATATCTGTACACTGACTGGTGTCTCTCAGTCCCCTCTCCCTCAGGGAGATATCTGTACACTGACTGGTGTCTCTCAGTCCCCTCTCCCTCAGGAGATATCTGTACACTGACTGGTGTCTCTCAGTCCCCCCTCTCCCTCAGGGAGATATCTGTACACTGACTGGTGTCTCTCATTCCCCTCTCTCTCAGGGAGATATCTGTACACTGACTGGTGTCACTCAGACCCCTCTCTCTCAGGGAGATATCTGTACACTGACTGGTGTCTCTCAGTCCCCTCTCCCTCAGGGAGATATCTGTACACTGACTGGTGTCTCTCAATCCCCCCTCTCCCTCAGGGAGATATCTGTACACTGACTGGTGTCTCTCAGTCCCCCCTCTCTCTCAGGGAGATATCTGTACACTGACTGGTGTCTCTCAGTGCCCTCTCCCTCAGGGAGATATCTGTACACTGACTGGTGTCTCTCAGTCCCCTCTCCCTCAGGGAGATATCTGTACACTGACTGGTGTCTCTCAGTCCCCCCTCTCCCTCAGGGAGATATCTGTACACTGACTGGTGTCTCTCATTCCCCTCTCTCTCAGGGAGATATCTGTACACTGACTGGTGTCACTCAGACCCCTCTCTCTCAGGGAGATATCTGTACACTGACTGGTGTCTCTCAGTCCCCTCTCCCTCAGGGAGATATCTGTACACTGACTGGTGTCTCTCAATCCCCCCTCTCCCTCAGGGAGATATCTGTACACTGACTGGTGTCTCTCAGTCCCCCCTCTCTCTCAGGGAGATATCTGTACACTGACTGGTGTCTCTCAGTGCCCTCTCCCTCAGGGAGATATCTGTACACTGACTGGTGTCTCTCAGTCCCCTCTCCCTCAGGGAGATATCTGTACACTGACTGGTGTCTCTCAATCCCCCCTCTCCCTCAGGGAGATATCTGTACACTGACTGGTGTCTCTCAGTCCCCTCTCCCTCAGGGAGATATCTGTACACTGACTGGTGTCTCTCAGTCCCCTCTCCCTCAGGGAGATATCTGTACACTGACTGGTGTCTCTCAGTCCCCTCTCCCTCAGGGAGATATCTGTACACTGACTGGTGTCTCTCAGTCCCCTCTCCCTCAGGGAGATATCTGTACACTGACTGGTGTCTCTCAGTCCCCTCTCCCTCAGGGAGATATCTGTACACTGACTGGTGTCTCTCAGTCCCCTCTCTCTCAGGGAGATATCTGTACACTGACTTGTGTCTCTCAGTCCCCTCTCCCTCAGGGAGATATCAGTACACTGACTGGTGTCTCTCAGTCCCCCTCTCTCTCAGTGAGATATCTGTACACTGACTGGTGTCTCTCAGTCCCCTCTCTCTCAGGGAGATATCTGCACACTGACTGGTGTCTCTCAGTCCCCTCTCTCTCTCAGGGAGATATCTGTACACTGACTGGTGTCTCTCAGTCCCCTCTCCCTCAGGGTGATATCTGTACACTGACTGGTGTCTCTCAGTCCCCTCTCCCTCAGGGAGATATCTGTACACTGACTGGTGTCTCTCAGTCCCCTCTCTCTCCCTCAGGGAGATATCTGTACACTGACTGGTACCTGTCTTGCCTGCATTAACAATTACTTTAATTCTTTTCTCCCTCTCTAGGCCCTGATCTTGGGGGGTGCGTGAAAGCTGCAAATGACCTGCTCAAAACTTCCGTCAATCCCCACGTCTTTGGATTGTGAATTAACTCTGACTGAATCGGAAAAGAGCTAAATTAATGCTCTAGTTTGGATCTGTTAATTCTAACTCGGCATTGCTTCATAACTATGTATACTTGTTCCATGTCTATATTTCGCTCTTTTTTTCTCCATCTCTGTGCTTCATAATGATTTTGTTCATCAAGGTCGCAAAAGCACTGCCAAATGTGTATTCCTGGGAGCACTTTCTATGTTTGATGATTTGAAAAATTGCATTGCTATTTTGTTACTTGGTGTAATCCACTCTGGTTCGGCCGCCTTCGTCAGATGAATGAGAGCCATACTCCCAAAGAACTCCTCTGTATGTTGAATGGGCCACCGGGACAAGACCCCTGCTGGACATCCAGCGAGGTGTGAGGACGGTGGACGTCGGCAAGGACAACGGGGAGAGAGCTGCCCGTGGCCGTGACCCCTGGGGTTTGACTCTTTGGAGTTGGTGGGCGGTGGGGCGGGGGGAGCGTTGGAAGAGGTGAGGAGAGAAACGAAAGCTCGCCCGTGGCCGAGGAGAGGATCTAGAGAAATCAGGGGGCGAGCAAGTCTTGCCCCTCCTCAAGCCCCCTGCCCCTCCTCTGCAGCCAATGTGGCAGAGATCGCCATGTCCGAGGGGGCGCGGGGGGGTGGGGGGGGGTGGGTGGGTGGGACTCCTGACCCACACCCAGGTGGCCTTCAACGCAGAGCCGACTGCCCACGGGCTGGCAAAAATGTGTAATCTGCTCGCTTTCAAATAAATCTTACTTGCGGATTGAACCTGTTGGTGTGTGGGTCTGAGACCGTGGCGCCCGCCAGGGTGAGTCGAGCAGGAGGTGCGGTGAAATGTTTCGTTTTGTGAATTTTGCAGTGCAGGGTATTTGGTTGAGGAAGTCTTCATAGTGCGTTCGTTAGAGTCATTAGCTCGATCCATATAGATCCTGTGCACTGACTCTTACCAGACATGGGGTGGTGGGGATTGGGGTCGGGTGTGTGTGTGGGGGGGAGGGGGGGGTCGGCGGTTGGGTGGGGGGTGGTGTCGGTCGGGTGGGGGTGGGGTCGGTCGGGTGGGGGTGGGGGGGGTGGTCGGTCGGGTGGGGGTGGGTCGGGGGGGTCGGCCGGGGTAGGGGGGGGGGGCGGTGTCAGGTGGGGGTGGGATCTTCCATTCACTGCTCTCAGGACATGTCCCAAAGGAAGAAATCGGGAAAATTCCATACCCTATCCTGTAATTTTGCAACCATCGGGAGCAGGTTTGTGGGAGACCGGATGAGGTTCCAGGGTGGGTAGCGTGGATTTTGTTAAATCCTGCTGTGGTTCTCCTTATCGGGATTAATGGGGAAGGGGTTTTGTGGGTGGACCAATCCTGTGGTGGGGTGGGTGGGGGGCGGGGAGAGTCCTCCTTCTCTGTATTGAGGTGTCAGTCGTGGCTCAGTCCCCTGACTCCAGGGGTGAAGGGGGGTGGGGGGGTAGGGTTCGAGTGTCAGCTCCAGAGACTCTATCCTCATAACCCAGGGCCGAGGCTCCTGGTGCGAGTGCAGACGGAGTGAGCGCTGCGGAAGGCGGAGAATTCCGGCTCGGATGTCAGACCGACAGCGGAGGACGCCCGCAAGCGCTTCCAGCCTTGTCCGGTGTGGACGTGGGCACCGGAAACGAATATGGGCACAACCCTGCGCAACGTCACCCTCGCCCAACGTTCTGCGGACCTGGGCCAAAATGGGGGAGAGCTGTCCCCCCCACAGGCAGCAGCCCGACACAGTCACCCTCCCAGAGTTATACCTAACAGACAACAGGACAGGCCCAGCCGAGGTGGCGGCACAGTGGTACACAGTCGGGAGGGAGTCGCCCTGGGAGTCCTCAGCATCGACTCCGGACCCCCGTGAAGCCTCATGGCGTCAGGTCAAACGTGGGCAAGGAGACCTCCTGCTGATCACCGCGTACCGCCCTCCCTCAGCTGAGGAATCAGTGCTCCTCCACGTTGAGCACCACATTCCAGACCTTCACCACCGTCTGGGTAAAAAAATTTTCCTCACTTCCCCCCCCCCTCCCCCTAAACCTCCTGCCCCTCACCTTGAACTTATGTCCCCCTCATGACTGACCCTTCAACTAAGGGGAACAGCTGCTCCCTATCCACCCTGTCCATGCCCCTCATAATCTTGTCCACCTCGATCAGGTCACCCCTCAGTCTTCTCTGCTCCAACAGAAAACAACCCGAGTCTATCCAACCTCTCTTCATAACTTCAATGTTTCATCCCAGGCAACATCCTGGTGAATCTCCTCTGCACCCCCTCCAGTGCAATCACAATCCTTCCTATAATGTGGCGACCAAAACTGCACACAGTACTCCAGCTGTGGCCTCACCAAGGTTCTATACAACTCCAACATGACCTCCCTACTTTTGTAATCTATGCCTCGATTGATAAAGGCAAGTGTCCCATATGCCTTTCTCACCACCTCACTAACATGCCCCTCCGCCTTCAGAGATCTATGGACACACACGCCAAGGTCCCTTTGTTCCTCAGAACTTTCTAGTGTCATGCCGTTCATTGAATACTTCCCTTGTCAAATTACTCCTCCCAAAGTGTATCACCTCACACTTTTCAGGGTTAAATTCCAACTGCTACTTATCTGCCCATTTGACCATCCCGTCTATATCTTCCTGTAGCCCAAGACACTCAACCTCACTGTAAACCACCCGGCCAATCTTTGTGTTATCCGCAAACTTACTAATCCTCCCCTCCACATAGTCATCTATGTCGTTTATATAAATGACAAATAATAGGGGACCGAGCACAGATCCCTGTGGTAAGCCACTGGACACTGGCTTCCAGTCACTAAAGCATCCTTCTGTCATCACCCTCTGTCTCCGACAACTAAGCCAATTTTGAATCCACCTTATCAAATTACCCTGTATCCCATGTGCATTTATAAGTCTCCCATGTGGGACCTTGTCAAAGGCTCTGCTGAAATCCATATAAACTATGTCAACTGCACTACCCTCATCTACACACCTGGTCACCTCCTCAAAAAATTCAATCAAATTTGTTAGGCATGACCTCCCTCTGACAAAGCTATGCTGACTATTCCTGATCAAACCTTGTCTCTCCAAGTGGAGATAGACTCTTTCCTTCAGAATTTTCTCCAATAGTTTCCCTACCACTGACGTGAGACTCACTGGCCTGTAGTTCCCTGGCTTATCTCAAACCCTTCTTAAATAGCGGAACCACATTAGCTGTTCTCCAGTCCTCTGGCACCTCCCCCTTGGCCAGAGAGGAATTAAAAATTTGGATCAGAACCCCTGCGATCTCCTCCCTTGCCTCCCTCAGCAATCTGGGACGCAAATCATTCGGATCTGGAGATTTGTCCACTTTTAAGCCTGCCAACACCTCCAATACCTTGTCACTCCCTACATCAATTTGCTTAAGAACCTCACAGTCTCTCTCCCCGAGTTCGATACCTTCATCCTCATTCTCTTGGGTGAAGACGGATGTGAAGTATTTGTTCAACACTCTAGTGATGTCCTCTGGCTCCACCCATAGATTTCCCCCTTGGTCCCTATTCTTTCCCTGGTTACCCTCTTCCCATTGATATACTTATAGAATATCTTAGGGTTTCCCCTACTTTTACCAGCCAGAGCTTTCTCATATCCCCTCTTTGCTCTCCTAATTGCTTTTTTAAGCTCCATTCTGCACTTTCTGTACTCCACTAATGCCTCCGCTGATTTGCTTCCCTTGTACCTGTTAAAAGCCTCTCTTTTCCTTCTCATCGTATCTGAATATCTCTGGTCATCCATGGTTCTCTAGGCTTGTTACTCCTTCCTATCACCCTAGAGGGAACATGTTGAGCCTATACCCTCCCCATTTCCTTTTTGAACACCCCCCACTGTTCCTCTGTAGATTTCCCCACAAGTAGCTGTTCCCAGTCTACCTTGGCCAGATCCTGCCTTATTTTACCAAAATCCACTCTCCCCCAATCTGAAACATTTTTTTGCAACTGCCCTATTTCTTTGTCCATAACGAACTTAAATTGTACCATGTTGTGGTCACCAAAATGCTCCCCCACCACCACCTCAGCCACCTGTCCGGCTTCATTCCCCAGAATTAGGTCCAGCTCTGCACCATCCCTTGTTGGACCCTCTACATATTGACTTAAAAAGTTCTCCTGTACATATTTCAAGAAATCCACTCCATCCAAGCCCTTAACACTATGTCTATCACAATTAATGTTGGGAAAGTTGAACTCACTATATAATTACCCTATTGTTACTGTTTTTACACACCTCCACAAATTGTGCACGTATTTGCTCCTCAATTTCCCGCTATCTGGAGGTCTATAATAAACACCTAACAATGTGGCTGCTCCTTTTTTATTCCTAAACTCTACCCATAAAGCTTCATTCGACACTCTCCTTACTGCAGTAACGGACCCCTTAACTAATAATGCAACGCCTCCTCCTCTTTTACCCCCTCCCCTGTCTCATTTGAAGATTCTATATCCCGGAATGTTGAGCTGCCAATCCTGCCCTTCCCTCAACCACGTCTCAGTGATGGATAATATATCACAATTCCACGTGTCAATCCTCACCCTTAACTCATCCGTTTTACCTGTAACAATCCTGGCATTAAAGTAGAGGCCATCCAGCCTTGCCTTACGCCCTTGAAACTTAATGCGGCTGTACTCCTTCTGACTTGATTGTTTTACTGTATTATGATGTGTCCCTATTCTGCTCACATTGTGTCCCCTCCCCCTGCCAAATTAGTTTAAACTCCTCCCAACAGCACTAGCTAGGATGTTAGTCCCGCTCTGGTTCAGATGTAGACCGTCCCGCTTGTACAGGTCCCACCTTCCCCAAAAACGGTCCCAGTGATCCAGGAATCTAGAACCCTCCCTCCTGCACCAACTCTTAAGCCACGTATTCATCCGCGCTATCCTCCTATTTCTGAGCTCGCTAGCACGTGGCACTGGGAGTAATCCAGAGATCACAACCCGAGAGGTCTAGCTTTTTGGTCTACTGCCTAACTCCCTGAATTCTTGATGCAAGACCTCATCCCTCTTGCCCTGCAGCTGTTCAGTGACATCCCGGATCCTGGCACCAGGGAGGCAACATACCATCCTGGAGTCACGTTGACGGCCACAGTAGCGCCTATCTGTTCCCCTGACCATAGAATCTCTTATTACTATTGCTCTTCCTCCCCTCCTGTACAGACAGGCTGCTTGTGGTGCCAGAATCTTGGCTCTGTCCGCACTCCCTGGAGGAACCAGCGCCCTCATCAGCCTCCAAAACAGGATACCGATTTGCGAGGGGGACCCCAGGACTACCTGCCTGTTTCTCTTGGACAGCCTGGTGGTCAACCATTCCCTTCCTTCCTTCCTCCCTCAAGTCCCTTCAGCTGCGGTGTGACCACCTCTCTAAACATGCTATCCACGATGCTCTCAGACTCGCGAATGCTCCACAGTGTCCCCAGCCGCCAGCGTTCCAGCTCTGAAACCCGAGCTTTCCACAACCGGCAAAGGGTGGAAGGTCAGTGACTTTCCCTCCCCTCCACCCCCCACCCCCCCCTCCGCAAACCAAACAATTCGGTCACTGCCTTTCTGATGCCGGTCAGTCAAGGGTTCAAACCTGAAGGAACGCCGGGTAACTTCACTTCATGTTGTCCTGTGCTGGCACCAGCAGGTGGGGCTGCCCCACCACTATCAACAATTCCATATTATAGAGAGGGGGGGGAAAGAAAGAGAGAGAGAGAGAGGGGGGAAAGAAAGAGAGAGAGGGGGGAAAGAAAGAGGGGGGAAGAAAGAGAGGGGGGAAGAAAGAGAGAGAGAGGGGGGAAAGAAAGAAAGAGAGAGAGAGGGGGGAAAGAAAGAGAGAGGGGGGAAAGAAAGAAAGAGAGAGAGAAGGGGAAAGAAAAAGAGAGGGGGAAAGGAGAGAGAGAGAGAGGGGGGAAAGAGAGAGAGAGAGAGGGGGGAAAGAAAGAGAGAGGGGAAAGAAAGAAAGAGAGAGAGAGGGGGGGGAAAAGAAAGAGAGAGAGGGGAAAGAAAGAGAGAGAGAGAGGGGGAAAGAAAGAGAGAGAGAGAGGGGGAAAGAAAGAGAGAGAGGGGGGAAAGAAAGAGAGAGAGGGGAAAGAAAGAAAGAGAGAGAGGGGGAAAAGAAAGAGAGAGAAAGAGAGAGAGGGGGAAAGAAAGAGAGAGGGGGAAAGAAAGAGGGGGAAAGAAAGAGAGAGAGAGAGAGGGAAAGAAAGAGAGAGAGAGGGGGAAAGAGGGAGGAGAGAGGGGGAAAGAAAGAGAGAGAGGGGGAAAGAAAGAGAGAGAGAGAGGGGGAAAGAAAGAGAGAGAGGGGGAAAGAAAGAGAGAGAGGGGGAAAGAGAGAGAGGGGGAAAGAAAGAGAGAGGGGGAAGAAGAGAGAGAGAGAGAGGGAAAGAAAGAGAGAGGGGGAAAGAAAGAGAGAGAGAGGGAAAGAAAGAGAGAGGGGAAAAGAGGGAAATAAAAAGAGAGGGGGAAAGAGAGAGAGAGGGGGAAAGAAAGAGAGAGAGAGAGAGAGGGAAAGAAAGAGAGAGAAAGAGAGAGAGGGGGAAAAAAGAGAGAGGGAAAGAAAAAGAGAGGGGGGGGAAAAGAGAGAGAGAGAGAGAGAGAGGGAAAGAAAAAGAGAGAGGGGGGAAAGAGAGTGAGTGAGAGAGAGAGAGGGAAAGA
>NW_027599684.1:0-23093 GCF_964194155.1 Cetorhinus maximus
GACTTTTTCTAACCTTTGACCCTTACCTCTCCCTGACCTCTGGTGCCAGGTTAAGATGACAATGGCGAAGATGAGGATGATCAGGATTCCAGCTCCGACAGTCACCCCAGTGACCAGCCCCAATCTCTGAACCTCTGTGGAGACACGGAGCAGAAACTAAGCGGCTGATAGACTGTGTGAGGCATCTCTTGGCAGGATGAAGCCAAGCAGAGTTAGTGTTTGTTCCGGAGAGTTCCTTACCTTGCTCCTGCAGTTTGATGGCCAGTGTTGAGAGGCCAAAGCGGTTCCATGCAGTGCAGTTATAGAGGGGTTCGAAATCCACTCTGCTCGGTGAGCTGATGGACAGAGTGGACATTGTGCCAGTGTCCGAGGTGACTGTCTCCACACTGTACCTGTCCAGGTAACCCGATTCCAGAACCTTCTCTCTCCACGCCCACACCTTCACCAGGTTACAATGGAACAGGTTACAGATCGTCCCCCAACACAGGGCGGACAATCCCTCAATACCCCTCCCCGAAAAACTCCCCCACCCCCATTGCCGAATTCCCACCCTTACCCCAACTCCCACCCCCTCCAAAACCCGCTCAACCCCTCCCCGAAAAACTCCCCCACCCCCATTGCCGAATTCCCACCCTTACCCCAACTCACACCCCCTCCAAAACCCGCTCAACCCCTCCCCGAAAAACTCCCCCACCCCCATTGCCGAATTCCCACCCTTACCCCAACTCCCACCCCCTCCAAAACCCGCTCAACCCCTCCCCGAAAAACTCCCCCACCCCCATTGCCGAATTCCCACCCTTACCCCAACTCACACCCCCTCCAAAACCCGCTCAACCCCTCCCCGAAAAACTCCCCCACCCCCATTGCCGAATTCCCACCCTTACCCCAACTCACACCCCCTCCAAAACCAGATCACCCCTCCCCGAAAAACTCCCCCACCCCCATTGCCGAATTCCCACCCTTACCCCAACTCCCACCCCCTCCAAAACCCGCTCAACCCCTCCCCGAAAAACTCCCCCACCCCCATTGCCGAATTCCCACCCTTACCCCAACTCACACCCCCTCCAAAACCAGATCACCCCTCCCCAACCCCCTCCCCATCCCCATCACCCCCTCCCCATCCCCCTCACCCCCTCCCCATCCCCCTCACCCCCTCCCCCTCACCCCCTCCCCAACCCCCTCCCCATCCCCCTCACCCCCTCCCCATCCCCCTCACCCCCTCCCCCTCACCCCCTCCCCAACCCCCTCCCCATCCCCCTCACCCCCTCCCCATCCCCCTCACCCCCTCCCCAACCCCATCACCCCCTCCCCCATCCAACTCACCCCCTCCCCACCCGCTCACCCCCTCCCCAACTCCCACCCCCTCCCCACCCCCTCACCCCCTCCCCCTCATCCCCTCCCCATCCCCCTCACCCCCTCCCCAACTCCATCACCCCCTCCCCAACCGCATCATCCTCTCCCCAACCCCTTTCACCCCCTCCCCATCCCCCTCACCCCCTCCGCAACCCCCTCCCCATCCCCCTCACCTCCTCCCCAACCCCATCACCCCCTTCCCATCCAACTCACCCCCTCCCCACCCGCTCACCCCCTCCCCAACTTCCACCCCCTCCCCCATACCCCTCACCCCCTCCCCCTCATCCCCTCCCCATCCCCCTCACCCCCTCCCCATCCAACTCACCCCCTCCCCACCCGCTCAGCCCCTCCCCAAATCCCACCCCCTCCCCAAACCCCTCAACCCCTCCCCATCCCCCTCACCCCCCTCCCCAACCCCATCACCTCCTCCCATTCCCCCTCTCCCCCTCCCCATCCCCCTCACCCCCTCCCCATCCCCCTCACCCCCTCCCCATTCCCCTCACCCCCTCCCCAACCCCCTTCCCATCCCTATCACCCCCTCCCCCTCCCAGCCTCCCCATCCCCCTCACCCCCTCCCCATCCCCATCACCCCCTCCCCATCCCCATCACCCCCTCCCCATTCCCATCACCCCTCCCCATCCTCATCACCCCCTCCCCATCCCCATCACCCCCTCCCCATCCCCATCACCCCCTCCCCATCCCCATCATCCCCTCCCCAACCCCCTCCCCCTCCCCATCCCCATCACCCCCTCCCCATCCCCATCCCCATCACCCCTCCCCATCCCCATCACCCTCTCCCCATCCCCATCACCCCCTCCCCATCCCGAAATGCCCCCCTCCCCATCCCCATCACCCCCTCCCCCTCCCCATCCCCCTCACCTCCACCCCATCCCCCCTCCCCCTCCCCCCACCCCCCTCACCCTCCCCCACCCCATCCCCCATTGCCCCCTCCCCATCCCCTCACCCCCTCCCTCCACCCCTCACCCCTCACCCCCTCCCCCTCCCCATCACCCCCTCCCCATCCCCCATCACCCCTCCCCATCCCCCTCACCCCCACCCCATCCCCCGTCTCCCTCACCCCCACCCTCACTCCCTCCCCATCCCCATCCCCCTCACCCCCACCCTCTCCTCCATCCCTCACCCCCACATTCTCCTCATCCCCCTCATCCCCCTCACCCCCACCCTCTCCCCCATCACCCTCAATCCCACCTTTACACCTACCCCTCAATCCCACCTTTTCCCCTCCCCCTCACTCCCACCTTTTCCCCTACCCCTCAATCCCACCTTTTCCCCTCCCCCTCAATCCCACCTTTTCCCCTCCCCCTCAATCCCACCCTTTCACCATCCCCTCAATCCCACCTTTTCCCCCTATCCCTCAATCCCACCCTTTCCCCATCCCCTCAATCCCACCTTTTCCCCATCCCCTCAATCCCACCTTTTCCCCTACCCCTCAATCCCACCTTTTCCCCTTCCCCTCAATCCCGCCCTTTCCCCTACCCCTCAATCCCACCTTTTCCCCATCCCCTCAATCCCACCTTTTCTCCTACCCCTCAATCCCACCCTCTCCCCATCCCTGTCACTCCCACCCTCTCCCCATCCCCCTCACTCCCACCTTTTCCCTCTCTCCATGCTGCTCTCTCCCGCTGTCCCCTCGGGATTTTCTGCTACTTACGATGTTCTCTGGAGGAGGGGAGCTCGCAATGAAGCACTGGATTCTCACTCTGTCACCAGGAATCGGCCTCTGCACTCTGGCGCTGGTGATAATGGGGGGACCTGAAAGACACAGTGTGAGGGTCAGTCAGTGCCTGACCCCCAGCCCCAGAGCCCACAACAGCACCACAAAACTCCTCAGTAACACCTTTACCCACAGCTCCTCCACACGTACCATTAATGGTCAGTCTGACCTCCCTCTCAGCCACTCCAATCCTCGGCACGATGGCCTTGCACACATAGATCCCAGAATCGCCCTGGGTGACAGCCCTGAGCTGAAGAGAGACGCCATTACTAAGGACCTGCGGAGAGGGGAGAGTTAGAGCTCAGGAGGCAAGAATAATGGACAACATTCCCTGTTGACCCAGGCACCAAACCCCAAAACCCATCCCTGATGCCCCCCAACTCTGAATCCTAACCCTGGCCCCAAACTCTGACCTCCCAACTCTGAACCTTAAACACTAACCCTGACCCCAAACTCTGAACCCCCAACCCTGAATCCTAACCCTGACCCTGAACTCAGACCATCCCAACTCTGAACCTTGAAACCTAACCTTGTCCCTAACCCTGACCTGAGCTCTGAACCCTAACCCAACACCAAGCCTCAACTCTGGCCTCCAACTCTGAACCCTGAACCCTAATCCTGACCTCCCCAACTCTGAACCTTGAACCCTAACCCTGACCCCCCCCAACTCTGAACCCTGGACCCTAACCCTGACACCCCAACTCTGAGCCTTGAACCCTAATCCCCTCAAATCTGAATCCTACCTTGACTCCTCAACTCTGAACCCTAACCCCGACTCTCAACTTTGAACCCTGATCGCTAACCCTGACTCTCAACTCAGCCTTGAGCCCTAACACTGATCCCATCTCTGAACACTGAGCCCAAACCCTGGCCCCCTCAACTCTGAACCCAAACCCTGACCCACTCAACTCTGAACCCTGAAACCTAACCCTGACCCCACCTCTTGAACCCTGAACCCTAACCTTGAATTCCAACTCTGAACCCTGAACCCTAACCCTGACCTCCATCTCTGAACCATGAACACTAACCCCCTCAACTCTGAACCCTAACCATGATCCTCAACTCTGATCGCTGAACCCTAACCCTGATCCCCAACTCCGAACCCTGAACCCTAACCCCCAGCTCTGAACCCTGAACCCTAATCCTGATCCCCATACTCTGAACCCTGATCCCCCAATTCTAAACCCTGACCCCTAACCCTGACTGCTGAACACTAAACTCTAACTCCATCCCCCATCTCTGAACCATGAGCCCTAACCTTAACTCCCTCACCTCTGAACCCTGAACCCTAACCCTGATCCCCAGCTCTGAACCCTGACCCCCCAACTCTGCCCCCCAACTCTGAACCTAAATCCTGATCTTCCCCAATCCTGAACCCTGAACTCTAACCCTGACCCTGAACCATGAAGCCTAACCCTAACGCCTTTACCCCTGAACCCAGAACCCTAACCCTGAACTCTGAACCCTAAACCTTACCCTGAACTCTAACACCCGCAAACTCTGAACCTCGAACCCTAACTCTGACCCCTGAACTCTGAGCCCCAACTCTGAATCCCAAAGCCAAACCTCAACTCTGGCCTCCAACTCTGAATCTTGAACCCTCACTCCGACCCTCATGCCTGAACCTTAACCCTGATGCCCCCAACTCTGAACCCTGAACCCTGACCCTGACCCCCAACTCTGAGCCCTGAAACCTAATCCTGAACCCCCCAACTCTGTACCTTGAACCTTAAACCTTCCCCCTCAACTCTGATCCCTAACCCTGATGCCCTCAACTTTGAACCCTAAACCCGAACCCTGACCTTCAAGACTGAACCCTGAATCCGAACCCTGGCCCCCTCAACTCTGAACCCTGAACCCAAACTCCCAAACCAGAACCCCCAATCTTTGAATCCTGAACTCAAACCCTGAACCCTGCCACTTACAATCGAAGCATGGCTGGGTCTTGGAGAGGGAGTGGGAGAGGTTTCCTCGAACGGTCCCAGGGGATGAGGGACTTCAGTCCGTGTGGAGAGACTGGGAGAAGCCGGGATTGTTCTCCTCGGAGCGGAGAAGGTTAAGGGGGAGATTGAGTCGAGGCGTTCAAAATCAGGAGGGGGTTTGGATAGAGTCGATGAGGAGAAAGTGTTTCCAGTGGGCAGGAGGGTCGGTAACCAGAGGGGACACAGATTGAAGAGAATCGGGGGAAAAGAACCAGAGGGGGAGATGAGGAGGATTTTGTTTTACACACAGCGAGTTGTTGTGATCTGGAAGGCGCTGCCTGAAAGGGCGGTGGAAGCAGATTCAATAGGAACTTTCAAAAAGGGGGAATTGGAGAAATACTCGAAGGGGAAAATTTGCAGGTCTATAGGGGGGAAGGAGCAGGGGAGGGGGGAGTGGGGACTAATTGGATAGACCTTTCAAAGAGCCGGCACAGGAACGATGGGCTGAATGGCCTCATCATGGGCTGTGTGAGACTACAATTCAAATACTCACCACACTCGAACCCTTCCTCGTCCAGGTGAGAGTGAGGGGTGGGTTACTCACCCAGGCACAGGTGAAGACAGCATCAACACCCAGGTCCACAATCAGGGACTTGGGTTCAGAGACCAACCGAGGTCCAACTGCAGAGTCAAAGGTCAGAGATCATTAGGAAAAGGTTAGTCCCTGGACATCGACCTCACGCAATACTGACCCCAAGCACCCAACACTGACCCCAATTACCCCTCACTGACCCCAAACACAACACACTGACCCTAAACACACCACACTGACCCCAAACACCCCACACTGCCCCCAAACACTCCTCACTGACCCCAAACACAACACACTACCCCCAATTACCCCACACTGACCCCAAACACCCCACACTGACCCCAAACACCCCACACTGACCCCAAACACAACACACTGACCCCAACCCACCCCACACTGACCCCAAACACAACACACTGACCCCAACCCACCCCACACTGACCCCAAACACAACACACTGACCCCAAACACAACACACTGACCCCAACCCACCCCACACTGACCCTAACCACACCACACTGACCCTAACCACACCACACTGACCCCAAACACCCCACACTGACCCCAAACACAACACACTGACCCCAAACACAACACACTGACCCCATCCACCCCACACTGACCCCAAACACAACACACTGACCCCAACCCACCCCACACTGACCCTAACCACACCACACTGACCTTAACCACACCACACTGACCCTAACCACACCACACTGACCCCAAACACACCACACTGACCCAAACTACCCCACACTGACCCCAACCACCCCACACTGACCCCAACCACCCAACACTGACCCCAATTACACCACACTGACCCCAAACACACCACACTGACCCCAAACACACCACACTGACCCCAACCATCCCACACTGACCCCAAACACAACACACTGACCCCAAACACAACACACTGACCCCAAACACAACACACTGACCCCAAACACAACACACTGACCCCAAACACCCCACACTGACCCCAAACACCCCACACTGACACTAAGCACCCTGCACTGACCCCAACCACCCCACACTGACCCCAACCATCCCACACTGACCCCAACCACTCCACACTGCCCCCAACCACCCCACACTGACCCCAACAAAACCACACTGACCCCAACCGCCCCACACTGACCCCAAACACCCCACACTGACAACAACCACCCCACACTGACCACAACCACCCCACACTGACCCCAAACTAACCACACTGACCCCTACCACCCCACACTGACCCCAACCACACCACACTGATCCTAACCACCCCACACTGACCCCAACCCACACCACACTGACCCCAAACACCCGACACTGACCCCAACCACCCCAGACTGACCCCAACCACCCCACACTGACCCCAAACACCCCACACTGACCCCAAACACCCGACACTGACCCCAACCACCCCACACTGACCCCAACCATCCCACACTGACCCCAACCCACCCCACACTGACCCCAACCCACACCAACCCACACTGGTCTCTCTAACCCCCTCTCTCTCACACTCCTGTATCTGGGGAGGTCTCTCTAACCCTCTCTCTCTCACACTCCTGTATCTGGGGAGGTCTCTCTAACCCCCTCTCTCTCGCACTCCTGTATCTGGGGAGGTCTCTCTAACCCCCTCTCTCTCTCACACTCCTGTATCTGGGGAGGTCTCTCTAACCCCCTCTCTCTCGCACTCCTGTATCTGGGGAGGTCTCTCTAACCCCCCCTCTCTCTGTCACACTCCTGTATCTGGGGAGGTCTCTCTAACCCTCTCTCTCTCACACTCCTGTATCTGGGGAGGTCTCTCTAAACCTCTCTCTCTCACACTCCTATATCTGGGGAGGTCTCTCTAACCCCCTCTCTCTCTCACACTCCTGTATCTGGGGAGGTCTCTCTAACCCTCTCTCTCACACTCCTGTATCTGGGGAGGTCTCTCTAACCCTCTCTCTCTGTCACACTCCTGTATCTGGGGAGGTCTCTCTAACCCCCTCTCTCTCTCACACTCCTGTATCTGGGGAGGTCTCTCTAACCCCCTCTCTCTCACACTTCTGTATCTGGGGAGGTCTCTCTAACCCCCTCTCTCTCTCACGCTCCTGTATCTGGGGAGGTCTCTCTAACCCCCTCTCTCTCACACTCCTGTATCTGGGGAGGTCTCTCTAACCCCCTCTCTCTCACACACTCCTGTATCTGGGGAGGTCTCTCTAACCCTCTCTCTCTCTCACACTCCTGTATCTGGGGAGGTCTCTCTAACCCCCTCTCTCTCACACACTCCTGTATCTGGGGAGGTCTCTCTAATACCACCGCCCCCCCCTTGTGCCCATTGAACCTTTGAACTTTTGACTGCTCACAATGGACATCGACGAACAAGCTCCTATTGGTGGATCCGATGCTGTTGGTCACTGTGCAAGTGATTGGCTCTGTGAAGAACGTGTAATCGACCTCAACCTCAAAGCTATCGCCCGATACCCCGGCGAGTGAACTCTGACCTTTGGCCCACCTAGTCAGACAAAACAAAGAAAGGTCGGAGCATGAACTTTGACACTGGCCTTTGACCCACGGAGGCTCACAGGTGACTGCCTCAGTTCTGGGAGGACTGCTGCCTCCCCCTCCCCCCGCCCAACACAACACAGACTTACTGCCCCCCACCAACATTAACCCTCCTCAACTTGGACTCACCACAACCCCCCTCCCTCCGCACTGTCCAACTCCCCCTCTCTGACACAACCTCCTCCCAATCAAAGCACCCCCCCTCCCCCCCTTAGGAGATCCCTCACTCTCAGGGGAGATCAGAGAGGAGGGCAATAAACTCCATAGGGAGACCCAGCAACCTCAGCAGGGCAAAGATGGGTGGGCTGTGGGCAGTAAACCTGCCCCCCCCTCCCAGGGACAGTCTTTAGTCTTGGCCATCGGGGGGAGGGGATGGGTGTGGTGGGTCAATAACCACACCCCCCCCCCCCCCCCCCCCCTCTGGGAGAGTCCTCACCCTCAGGGCTGGGCGGGGGGTCAGTAGGCGGTAGGTGGGGATTGTAAAGCCCAGGATTTGGTTCATCCTGAGGCAGGGATTGGGCCACAGAATTGGGTTAACTTACCGATATGTAACTAGCTCAGGGTTTGCTGCAGCCAAACACGTAAACTTGACCTTTGCACCTTCAAGAACAGGAGTCGGATAGACCGAGAGAGACACCTCAGGGGGATCTGTGATTGGTGGAATGAAGAAGACACAACATTATAGGGAAAAGTTTAAAAGCACCAACTGGACGAGAGAAACAGCCAATGAACTAAGACCAATGGCTTCTACCAAACCAAGACCACCAATAACCAACTCAACTACCAAAACCACCAATAACCAACCCGAACTACCAAAACCGCCAATAACCAACCTCAACTACCAAAACCGCCAATAACCAACTCCAACTATCAAAACCGCCAATAACCAACCCCCAACTACCAAAACCGCCAATAACCAACCCCAACTACTAAAACCGCCAATAACCAACCCTAACTACCAAAACCGCCAATAACCAACCCCCAACTACCAAAACCGCCAATAACCAACTCCAACTACAAAAACCGCCAATAACCAACCCCAACTACCAAAACCGCCAATAACCAACCCCAACTACCAAAACCGCCAATAACCAACTCCAGCTACCAAAACCTCCAATAACCAACCCCAACTACCAAAACCGCCAATAACCAACCCCCAACTATCAAAACTGCCAATAACCAACCCCCAACTACCAAAACCACCAATAACCAACCCCCAATTACCAAAACCTCCAATAACCAACCCCAACTACCAAAACCACCAATAACCAACCTCAACTACCAAAACTGCCAATAACCAACCCCCAACTACCAAAACCGCCAATAACCAACCTCAACAACCAAAACCCACTGATACCAGCCCCAGCTACCAAAACCAGCGATAACAACCCCAGCTAAAAAAATCCCTGTTAACTATCCCCAACTAACAAAGCCACCAACAGCCTCAACTAACAAAGATAACCAATTCCAACTACCCAAACCACCGATAACCAATCCCAACTAAGAAAAGCACTGCTAATTAACCCCAACTAGCAAAACCACAAATAATCAATCCCAGGTATGAAAACCACTGATAACTAACCCGAACTACCAAAACCACTGATAAACATCCCCAAATATGTAAACCACCAATAAGCACCCCCAACTACCAAAGCCACCAATAACCAGCCCCAAATACCAAAACCACAGATAACCAATTCCAACTACCCAAATAAATGATAACCAAACCCAATTAACAAAACCACAAATAACCAATCTCACAAGCCACTGATAAACAGCCCTACCAAACTACCAAAGCTACCGATAACCAACACCAACTACAAAGGTCACGGTTAAATAACCCCAAAATCACTGATAATCTCTCCTAATGAGAAAAAACATAAGTAACCAACCTCAAATAGTAAAACCACTGATAAATACCCCAGCCACCAAATCGACCGATAAACTTCCCCAACTAGCCAAACCACTGATAAACAGCCGGAGATAATGTGTTGTGGAGGGGTTTGTGTACAGGAACGGGAGTGTTTGTCCTGCCTGTCACTCACATTGCACGTCAAGCACTGCCGACACCTGCATTCCGGCTGGTGCTGCCTGGTTACTGACTCGACAGGTATACTTGCTGCCTGTATCTTTACTATCGGCAAGAATGGAAAGAACACTGGACGCATTCACCCTCTTCCCATCAAACATTAACACCTGAGGAGAGAAATTCACAGTTAGAAAATGAAACAGCAACACTGGAAACCACAAATCTGCAACAGGCAAACAACAGCCAGACTCTGAAGGGAATACTCAAAACTGAGAATGCACAACAGCCCATGGACACAATCCCAATGGACCCAAATCCCTTCCCGTTCACTCCCACCATACACAATCCCAATGGACCCAAACCCCTTCCCGTTCACTCCCACCGTACACAATCCCAATGGACCCAAACCCCTTCCTATTCACTCCCACTGGACACAATCCCAATGGATTTGACCTGTCTCGATCCAGGGAGGTTGTTGGATGATTTTCCTTCATGTACTGGCTGGGAATTTTCGAAGAATGCAAAGTCTGTGCCTGGTTCCTGAAGCCCTGATTGTCTTTTGTCTGGTTTACCATTCAATGAGGAAAGAGGGAGAACAGCCTGTGTCTCTGTGACCTGTACCCAAACCCCACTGCCCAGTTTGGGATCAGGATACCTGCCAGACTGGTTTCCAACCTGGGGTCAATGAGCTCTGTTGCTGCTCTGACAGAAGGTGGGGAACATTGGCAGCCATGCCCGTCAAGGGTAGTGCCTGGGAGGCAGCCCACCTCCCAAGTGGCATTGACCCTGAACCCCGAGCACCAGAGAAAGTCTGACACCCTATGTCAACAAAGACCTGAATTCCACATTGAGGAGTATGATTGGTCAATGATTAGGTTTTTTTTATTCATTCACGGGATGTGGGCTTCGCTGGCTGGGCCAACATTTAATGCCCATCCCTAATTACCCCTTGAGAAGGTGGTGAGTGAGCTGCCTCTTGACCCGCTGCAGTCCCTGTGGTGTAGGTACACCCACAGCGCTGTTAGGGAGGGAGTTCCAGGATTTTGACCCAGCGACAGTGAAGGAACGGCCGATATATTTCCAAGTCAGGATAGTGAGTGTCTTGGAGGGGAACTTCCAGATGGTGGGTGTTCCCCATGTGTCTGCTGCCCTTGTCCCTCTAGATGGTAGTGGTCGTGGGTTTGGAAGGTGCTGTCGAAGGAGCCTTGGTGAGTTGCTGCAGTGCATCTTGTAGATGGTACACACATTGCTGTTACTGTGCGTCGGTGGTGGAGGGAGTGAATGTTTGTGGATGGGGTGCTAATCAAGCGGCTGCTTTGTCCTGGATGGTGTCGAGCTTCTTGAGTGTTGTGGGAGCTGCACTCATCCAGGCAAGTGGGGAGTATTCCATCACACTCCTGACTTGTGCCTTGTAGATGGTGGACAGGCTTTGGGGAGTCAGGAGGTGAGTTACTCACCACAGGATTCCCAGCCTCTGACCGGCTCTTGTAGCCACAGTGTTTATATGGCTAGTCCAGTTCAGTTTCTGGTCAATGGTAACCCCCCAGGATGTTATAGTGGGGGATTCAGTCATGGTAATCCTATTGAAAATCGAGGGGCGATGGTTGGATTCTCTCTTGTTGGAGATGGTCATTGCCTGACACTTGTGTGGTGCGAATGTTACTTGCCACTTGTCAGCCCAAGCCTGGATATTGTCCAGGCCTTGCTGCATTTGGACATGGACTGCTTCAGTATCTGAGGAGTCGCAAATGGTGCTGAACATTGTGCAATCATCAGTGAACATCCCCACTTCTGACCTTATGATGGAAGGAAGGTCATTGATGAAGCAGCTGAAGATGGTTGGGCTGAGGACACTACCCTGAGGAACTCCTGCAGTGATGTCCTGGAGCTGAGATGACTGACCTCCAACAACCACAACCATCTTCCTTTGTGCTGGGTATGACTCCAACCAGTGGAGAGTTTTCCCCCTGATTCCCATTGACTCCAGTTTTGCCAGGGCTCCTTGATGCCACACTCGGTCAAATGCTGCCTTGATGTCAAGGACAGTCACTCTCACCTCATCTCAGGAGTTCAGCTCTTTTGTCCATGTTTGAACCAAGGCTGTAATGAGGTCAGGAGCTGAGTGGCCCTGGCAAAACCCAAACTGGGTGTCAGTGAGCAGGTTGTTGCTAAGCAAGTGCTGTTTGATAGCACTGTTGATGACCCCTTCCATTACTTTACTGATGGTGGAGAGTAGACTGATGGGGTGGTAATTGGCTGGGTTGGATTTGTCCTGCTTTTTGTGTACAGGACATACCTGGGCAATTTTCCACATAGCCGGGTAGATGCCAGTGTTGTAGCTGTACTGGAACAGCTTGGCTAGGGGCGCGGCAAGTTCTGGAGCACAAGTCTTCAGTACTATTGCTGGAATATTGTCAGGGCCCATAGCCTTTGCAGTATCCAGTGCCTTCAGCTGTTTCTTGATATTACGTGGAGTGAATCGAATTGGCTGAAGACTGGCATCTGTGATGCTGGGGACCTCTGGAGGAGGCCGAGATGGATCATCCACTCAGCACTTCTGGCTGAAGATTGTAACAAATGCTTCAGCCTTATCTTTTGCACTGATGTGCTGGGCTCCTCCATCATTGAGGATGGGGATATTTGTGGAGCCTCCTCCTCTAGTGAGTTGTTTAATTGTCCACCACCATTCACAATTGGATGTGGCAGGACTGCAGAGCTTAGATCTGATCTGTTGGTTGTGGGATTGCTTAGCTCTGTCTATCACTTGCTGCTTATGCTGTTTGTTACCACAAGTAGTCCTGTGTTATAGCTTCACCAGGTTGGCACCTCATTTTTAGATATGTCTGGTGCTGCTCCTGGCATGCCCTCCTGCACTCTTCATTGAACCAGGGCTGATCCCCTGGCTTGATGGTATTGGTAGAGTGGGGGATATGCCAGGCTATGAGGTTACAGATTGTGTTTGAGTACAATTCTGCTGCTGCTGATGGCCCACAGTGTCTCATAGATGCCCAGTCTTGAGTTGCTCGATCTGTTTGAAATCTATCCCATTTAGCACGGTGGTTGTGCTACACAACACGATGGAAGATATCTTCAATGTGAAGACAGGACTTCGTCTCCACATTGACTGTGCAGTGGTCACTCCTACCGATTCTGTCATGGACAGATGCATTTGAGGCAGGCAGGTTGGTGAGGATGAGGTCAAGTATATTTTTCCCTCTTGTTGGTTCCCTCACCACCTGCCGCAGACCCAGTCTAGCAGCTATGTCCTTTAGGACTCGGCCAGCTCGGTCAGTAGTGGTGCTACCAAGCCACTCTTGGCGATGGACATTGAAGTCCCCCACCCAGAGTACATTCTGCACCCTTACCACCCTCAGTGCTTCCTCCAAGTGATGTTCAACATGGAGGGGCCCTGATTCATCAGCTGAGGGAGGGTGGTATGTGGTCATCAGCAGGAGGTTTCCTTGCCCGTGTTCGACCTGATGCCATGAGACTTCATGGGTTCCAGAGTCGATGTTGAGGATTCCCAGGTCTCCCTCCTGACTGTATACCACTGTGCCGGCACCTCTGCTGGGTCTGTCCTGCTGGTGAGACAGGACATACCCAGGGATGGTGATGGTGGTGTCTGGGACATTATCTGTAAGGTATGATTCTGAGAGGATGACTATGTCAGGCTGTTGCTTGACTAGTCTGTGAGACAGCTCTCCCGATTTTGGCACTAGCCCCCAGATGTTAGTGAGGAGGTCTTTGTAGGGTCGACAGGGCTGAGATTGCTGTTGTCGTTTCCGGTGCCCAGGTCAATGCCGGGTGGTCTGTCTAGTTTCATTCCTTTTTTGTGTCTGTAGCAGTTTGTTACAACTGAGTGTCTGGCTCGGACGTTTCAGAGTCACCCACATCGCTGTGGGTCTGGAGTCACATGTAGGCCAGACCGGGTAAGGACAGCAGATTTCCCTCCTTAAAGGACATTAGTGACCCAGATGGGTTTTTACAACAATCGACAGTGGTTTCATGGTCACCGTCAGAGTTTTAATTCCAGATGTTTCTTGAATTGAAACTCCACCATTGGCCGTGGTGGGATTCGAACCCGGGACCCCAGAGCATTACCCTGGGTCTCTGGGTTACTAGTCCAGCGACAATGCCACTACGCCATCACCTCCTATAGAGCGGTGGGATAGGGGGTCCTGAAACTGACCCTCGACCCACATCCATCGGCACGAACCAACAGCGGAGAGATATCACCCACTCCCACACCCAGATCGGCCCCTGACATTTCCCAGGGTTGCCCAGCGGGACCCTGGAGGGGAGGGGAAATGCTCTGTGACAGACTCACCTTGGAGTACCGGGCAGAGGTCTGGAGCTCACCATCTCTGTACCAAGTGATACCCGCGGCCGGTTTCGCTGCATTGGCCAGGCAGGTCAGGTTATAGAGAAATCCAGCTCGGAGCTTAATAAGCGGCCCCTCCAAAATGACCGGACTGGCTGGGGGCACTGAGGGAAGAGGGAAATAATACAAATCAATAAATATCAGCAGAATACAGCACCGATCCTTACCCTGCTGAATAAACAGTGACTCTGTACAGTTACACAGTGAGTGATCCTTACCCTGAATAAACAGTGACTCTGTACAGTTACACAGTGAGTGATCCTTACCCTGAATAAACAGTGACTCTGTACAGTTACACAGTGAGTGATCCTTACCCTGAATTAACAGTGACTCTGTACAGTTACACAGTGAGTGATCCTTACCCTGAATAAACAGTGACTCTGTACAGTTACACAGTGAGTGATCCTTAACCTGAATAAACAGTGACTCTGTACAGTTACACAGTGAGTGATCCTTAACCTGAATAAACAGTGACTCTGTACAGTTACACAGTGAGTGACCCTTACCCTGAATAAACAGTGACTCTGTACAGTTACACAGTGTGATCCTTACCCTGAATAAACAGTGACTCTGTACAGTTACACAGTGAGTAATCCTTACCCTGAATAAACAGTAACTCTGTACAGTTACACAGTGAGTGATCCTTACCCTGAATAAACAGTGACTCTGTACAGTTACACAGTGAGTAATCCTTACCCTGAATAAACAGTGACTCTGTACAGTTACACAGTGAGTGATCCTTACCCTGAATAAACAGTGACTCTGTACAGTTACACAGTGAGTGACCCTTACCCTGAATAAACAGTGACTCTGTACAGTTACACAGTGAGTGACCCTTACCCTGAATAAACAGTGACTCTGTGCTGTTGCACAGTGAGTGACCCTTACCCTGAATAAACAGTGACTCTGTGCTGTTGCACAGTGAGTATCCCTGAGAACGAATTCTTCACACTCACCGAGAATATTCAGTCTTGCCGTCCGCGACCTGAGTCCAATGCGTGTAGCCTGACACTCATAAACTGCATCATCTCTGAGCTGGGCCGGTTCTATGTGTAAATTATGTTCACTGGCATTTCGATCTCCCAGAAACCAATAGCGAGGCCAACCTAAACAGCAATGCAGGGGCATCTTATACAGGTTTGTACATGTCCTGACCCACCATCCCCTTCTTATTCTGCTGCCTGGGCTGTGCATCTCCCCTTGTGCCCTCACTGAGGCCCTGACTCTCACCTGGTGCCCCTCACCTGGTGCCCCACACCTGGTGCCCTACACCTGGTGCCCCTCACCTGGTGCCCTCCACCTGGTGCCCTCCACCTGGTGCCCTCCACCTGGTGCCCTCCACGTGGGTCCCTCACCTGCTTCCCTCACCTGGTGCCCCTCACCTGGTGTCCCTCACCTGGTGTCCCTCACCTGGTGTCCCTCACCTGCTACCCTCACCTGGGTTCCTCACCTGGTGCCCTCCACCTGGTGCCCTCCACCAGGGTCCCTCACCTGCTACCCTCACCTGGTGCCCCTCACCTGGTGCCCTCCACCTGGTGCCCCTCACCTGGGTCCCTCACCTGCTAACCTGATCTGGGCCCCTCACTTGGGACCCTCACTTGGTGTCCTTTCCCTCACCTGGTGCCCTCACCTGGTGCCCCTCACCTGGTGTCCTTTCCCTCACCCGATGCCCCTCACCTGGTGCCCTCACCTGGTGCCCCTCACCTGGTGCCCGTCACCTGGTGCCCGTCACCTGGTGCCCCTCACCTGGTGCCCTGCCCCTCCACCCTGCCCCCTCAGGGTCACTTACCTGGGAGATCTCGTTCCCCTCCAAGTGCCAGTCCATCCTTTGTCCACTGGACAGTGCCCTGATAGCCACTGACCACACAGTTCAGCGTCACGGACTGCCCAGTCACCACCACCTGGTCTGAGGGCTGCTGGGAGAAGTAGGCTGCATTTCCTGACAGAAGAGCAAAGGTCAGAGGTTAACATGTGGGGTCATCCCAGAAACACTAAATAATATCCCAATGTTCCTTCTCTTTCTCTCTCCCCCCTGCCCCCCGGTCTGACTGGTTGTAAGATGTTTATAAGGGATAGCAGCGTGACATCACTGTAAGGGAAGTGCGTCAGGTAATCCAGTTTCAGTTTCACTTTTGCTTTTCAGCAGTGCACATGGTTTTGCTGCTCTGATGTCTTCAGGCGTTTTCTGCCTGTAACCTGTCCCACTGTGCCTAGTCTCAATAGTCAACCCACAATGTGTTTCTGTGATTGGTGCCTTTATATGATGGTAACACACATGACGTGGTGCGCAGCCCGGCAGCAAGGCTGGGTACAGGCGTGACATGGTGAACAGTCTCCGATTGTGCGACACAGCACGAGGCAAACACCCGCATTTTGGTCAGACTGGAACGCAGTCTGGAACTGTGGCTGACGTCTGACTCCTGTCTGGCTCACCAGCCCTCTGCGAACAGGGGCATCTCCTGGGGATACAGCGGGGAAAACGTTAACTTCTCCTGATCCCATCGCACCCTTCCTGAGCTGAACCCTTTCACTGTCACCGGGCACAGGCGCTGGGGAGTTTGGAGGGAGGGGGCCAGCCCCACCTCAAAGGCGCTGGTAGCAGACGGAGGGAATGTCGGAACTCTGTACTGCCGGCTCAGGACATTCCGGCTGCGAGGTCCAGCCCCATTGAGGTGCAGGCATGACTGATGTGCCCAGTGACAGTGAGGACGCACCGTCAGTGTGCAGGGAGGTTACACACTGCACAGGGAAGAGGCCCTGGACTGAGACACCTGCCTTTTATCTTGTGTGGAAAGGTTTCACATCCGAGTGACAAGAACACTGCTCATCAGAACAAGGAGCCTCAGGCAGGGAGACATTCTTAGGGGTTTATTGACAATATTGAACAGTATGTACAAGTGATCAACACCTGTGCCCAGGCTGTGCAACCACTTTTCCTTAACTGTCCAAACCTTGCTGCTAGGTCTTGGTCCTCCCCGGAACTCCACAGCGGAGGTGGAGGCAGCCTGCTGACTGTGACACCCTGTCTGTGATGACTTTGGCGGCCTCCCTGTGGAGAGCTGAGACTTGAATGAGTACAGGCCCAACCTCCTCAACCTCTCCTCATAAGAAAATCCCTCCATACCCAGGATACAACCTAGTGAACCTTCTCTGGACTGCCTCCAATGCCAGGATATCTTTCCTTAGATAAGGGGAGCAAAATTATTCACAGTATTCTAGCTGTGGTCTAACTAGTGCCTTGTATAGTTTTAGCGAGACTTCCCTATTTTTATGCTCCATTCCCTTTGAAATAAAGGCCAACATCCCATTTGCCTTCCCTATTACCTGCTGAACTTGTATGTTAGCTTTTTGAGATTCATGCACGAGGACCCCCAAATCCCTCTGTGCTGCAGCTTTCTGCAGCCTTTCTCCATTTAAATAATATTCAGTTCCTCTATTCTTCCTGACAAAGTGCATAACCTCACACTTTCCCACATTATATTCCATCTGCCCTTTATTGCCCGCTCACTGAACCTGTCTACATCCCTCTGTAGACTCCTTGTGTCATCCTCACCACTTGCCTTCCCATGTATTTTTGTGTCTTCCGCAAACTTGGCGATAGTACATTCACTTCCCTCATCCAAGTCATTAATATATATTGTAAATCATTGTGGCCCCAGAATTGATCCCTGTGGCACTCCACTAGTTACAGGTTGCCATCTCCCCCCTCTCTCTCTCTCTCTCTCTGTCTCCCCCTCTCTCTCTCTCTCTGTCTCCCCCTCTCTCTCTCTCTCTGTCTCCCCCTCTCTCTCTCTCTCTCTGTCTCCCACTCTCTCTCTCGCTCTCTGTCTCCCCCACTCTCTCTCTGACTCCCCCTCTCTCTCGCTCTCTGTCTCCCCCTCTCTCTCTCTCTCTCTGTCTCCCACTCTCTCTCTCGCTCTCTGTCTCCCCCACTCTCTCTCTGACTCCCCCTCTCTCTCTCTCTCTGTCTCCCCCCCTCTCTCTCTTTGTGTGGGACCCGTACCCCAGTGAGAGTCGGTGTGTGTGGGACCCGTACCCCAGTGAGAGTCAGTGTGTGTGGGACCAGTACCCAAGTGAGAGTCAGTGTGTGTGGGACCCGTACCCCAGTGAGAGTCAGTGTGTGTGGGACCCGTACCCCAGTGAGAGTCAGTGTGTGTGGGACCCGTACCCCAGTGAGAGTCAGTGTGTGTGGGACCCGTACCCCAGTGAGAGTCAGTGTGTGTGGGACCCGTACCCCAGTGAGAGTCAGTGTGTGTGGGACCCGTACCCCAGTGAGAGGCAGTGTGTGTGGGACCCGTACCCCAGTGAGAGTCAGTGTGTGTGTGGGACCTGTACCCCAGTGAGAGTCACCGTGTGTGTGACCTGTACCCCAGTGAGAGTCAGTGTGTGTGGGACCCATACCCCAGTGAGAGTCAGTGTGTGTGGGACCCGTACCCCAGTGAGAGTCAGTGTGCGTGGGACCCGTACCCCAGTGAGAGTCAGTGTGTGTGGGACACGTACCCCGGTGAGTGTCAGTGTGTGTGGGACCCGTACCCCAGTGAGAGTCAGTGTGTGTGTTAGACCCGTACCCCAGTGAGAGTCAGTGTGTGTGGGACCCGTACCCCAGTGAGAGTCAGTGTGTGTGGGTCCCGTACCCCAGTGAGTGTCAGTGTGTGTGGGACCCGTACCCCAGTGAGAGTCAGTGTGTGTGGGACCCGTACCCCAGTGAGAGTCAGTGCGTGTGTGACCCCAGTTTCTGGTAGTTTCTCCCTGTGCTGAGGAATCTAGAGGCTGAGCTGACCTTGCCCAGTCCTCTGGGCTCTCTCTCTGGCTGCTGGTTGACTGAGATGTGACGGCTGAAGCAGCGGAACATTTCCCACTGGAAGTGCAGGGAGCCGGGCATCTCCCTGCCCCAGAGGAAGGGCGGAATCACTGGACAACTGCCCCCTCATGGCCGCAGCTCCAAAGGCAGTTCCAGGTGGGGTGGGGGTCTGGGGAGCGGGGGGTCTGGGGAGCGGGGGGTCTGGGGAGCGGGGGGTCTGGGGAGCGGGGGGTCTGGGGAGCGGGGGGTCTGGGGAGCGGGGGGTCTGGGGAGCGGGGGGTCTGGGGAGCGGGGGGTCTGGGGAGCGGGGGGTCTGGGGAGCGGGGGGTCTGGGGAGCGGGGGGTCTGGGGAGTGGGGCTCTGGGGAGCGGGAGGTCTGGGGAGCGGGGGGTCTGGGGAGCGGGGGGTCTGGGGAGCGGGGGGTCTGGGGAGCGGGGGGTCTGGGGAGCGGGGGGTCTGGGGAGCGGGGGGTCTGGGGAGCGGGGGGTCTGGGGAGCGGGGGGTCTGGGGAGCAGGGGGTCTGGGGAGCGGGGGGTCTGGGGAGCGGGGGGTCTGGGGAGTGGGGCTCTGGAGAGTGGGGGTCGATCGCAGAGTTTGCTGGGGAAGGTATGGGAGTCTGGGTAACTGCGCTCTCCCGGGGGTTACTCTACACACCCTCCAGCCTGAGAAAACAAACCGTATGGACACAGCGGAGAGAGTCTGAAATCGTTTCACAGGGGCTACGGGGGACATCTTAATATCCTGTAGGTGTGAGAGGTGGAGAGAGACAGAGAGACAGAGGCAGAGGGAGATATGTAGAGACAGAGAGGGAGATAGAGAGAGAGTGACAAAGAGAGGGAGGGAGATAGAGGCAGACAGAGAAAGAGGGAAACAGAGAGAGAGGGACAGAGACAGAGAGTGAGAGAGAGAGAGAGACCGAGGGAGAGAGAGAGGGAGAGAGAGAGAGAGAGAGAGAGAGAGAGAGGGAGGGAGACCGAGAGAGAGAGAGAGAGTGGCAGAGTGAGATAGAGACAGAGGGACAGTCAGAGAGAGAGACTGAGAGAGGAGAGAGAGAGGAGAGAGACAGGAGAGAGAGAGCTCTGTCTGCTTGCTGGGACGTGTTGGATATGATGTGAGGGGATTGGACTCAGTTGAGTTTCAGTCTCTCTGCCCGGATTCTCATTTCCAAGCTGATTGGGCAGTGATGAGGTGATGGTTTCTGGGCTTCCTGCATCTAGCTAGCACTTTAAACACAGTTAACTATCCTCGAAGGCCTCTCGGAACCTGAATCAGGCACCTGAGGACATCTCGAGACAGGTGAGCCCAGACTCGGAGTGAAGGAGCTGGGGGAACCTCTGTATACCTAGGGCTGTGTCACTGAGGGGGGCGGTGGGGAGATTCGCAATAGGAGAGGGTCAAGGAAAGATCCTCGGGGGACACCAGAGGGAACAGCAACTGTGGGAATGGCGAGAGAAACCATTCCGGTGATTCTCCGGCTACCATCAGGCCCATAAGGAGGGAAGCAGGGGAGAGCAGTCCCGCCCAGCTGGGCGACAGTGGAGAGGCACTGTCGGAGGAGGAGGTTGGTGTGGGTGACCATGTCAGACATTGCAGGCAGATCGAGACGGATAGGGAGGGACAGGAGCTGAGGAGAGGGAATTGTTAGGGGGGCCAGGGAGTGAGGTTTGTTGGTCGATCAGGTTGTTGTGAATTGAATTGAGGGAGCAGGAAGGGGGTTGAGAGAGAATGATGGGTGGGCAGAGAGACCAGGGAGAGGTGTTGATTCAGGGCAGTGTCAGGCGGAGTTTAACCACGAGGATCCAGCATCATTCCGGCTTAGCGAATGGGGACTGACAGGATTAGTGCCTGTTATTGAGCCCCTGGTTCTGTTGTGGAAAGGATAAAGTGCTGTGATACCTCCGAATGATCCAGATTAGACAGGAGGGATCTCACAAACTGCTTCAGATACAGAGAGTCTGCAAACAAAGCCAGTGCTAAACATCTGTGCAAACAATCTGATTATAGCAACATCTGTCCCTCTCGAAACACGCAGAATAAACACAGTCACATCACATACAGTACAGGTTAAACACAGTCACATCACATACAGCACACGTTAAACACAGTCACATCACATACAGCACACGTTAAACACAGTCACATCACATACAGCACACAGGATAAACACAGTCACATCACATACAGCACACGTTAAACACAGTCACATCACATACAGCACACAGGATAAACACAGTCACATCACATACAGCACACAGGATAAACACAGTCACATCACATACAGCACGCAGGATAAACACGGTCACATCACATACAGCACACAGGATAAACACAGTCACATCACATACAGCACGCAGGATAAACACGGTCACATCACATACAGCACACAGGATAAACACAGTCACATCACATACAGCACATGTTAAGCACGGTTACATCACATACAGCACACAGGATAAACACAGTCACATCACATACAGCACACATTAAACACGGTCACATCACATACAGCACACGTTAAACACAGTCACATCACATACAGCACACGTTAAACACAGTCACATCACATACAGCACACGTTAAACACAGTCACATCACATACAGCACACAGGATAAACACAGTCACATCACATACAGCACACAGGATAAACACAGTCACATCACATACAGCACGCAGGATAAACACGGTCACATCACATACAGCACACAGGATAAACACAGTCACATCACATACAGCACGCAGGATAAACACGGTCACATCACATACAGCACACAGGATAAACACAGTCACATCACATACAGCACATGTTAAGCACGGTTACATCACATACAGCACACAGGATAAACACAGTCACATCACATACAGCACACGTTAAACACAGTCACATCACATACAACACACGTTAAACACAGTCACATCACATACAGCACACGTTAAACACAGTCACATCACATACAGCACACGTTAAACACGGTCACATCACATACAGCACACGTTAAACACGGTCACATCACATACAGCACACGTTAAACACGGTCACATCACATACAGCACACGTTAAACACAGTCACATCACATACAGCACACGTTAAACACGGTCACATCATATACAGCACACGTTAAACACGGTCACATCACATACAGCACACGTTAAACACGGTCACATCACATACAGCACACGTTAAACACGGTCACATCACATACAGCACACGTTAAACACAGTCACATCACATACAGCACACGTTAAACACAGTCACATCACATACAGCACACGTTAAACACAGTCACATCACATACAGCACGCAGGATAAACACGGTCACGTCACATACAGCACGCAGGATAAACATGGTCATGTCAGGCACAGCACGCAGGTTAAGCACAGTCACAGCTGATACAGCACATGTTAAACACAGTCACGGGGTATAGCACGCAGGTCAAACACTGTCACGAAGTATAGCTTGCAGGTTAATCACAGTCACAGGGTACAGCACGCAGGTTAAGCACAGTCACAGAGTACAGCACACAGGTAAAACTCTGTCATGGGGTACAGTGCACAGGTTAAACACAGTCCCGACAGGTGCAGTACGCAAGTTGAACACTGTCATGGGGTACAGCAAACAGGCTAACCACAGTTATGGAGTCAAGTAGGCAGGTTGAACACAGTCACAGCAGATACAGTATGCAGGTTAAACACAGAGCTCATGCCTAGAGCAAATAGATTAAACACAGACCCAGTG
>NW_027599685.1:0-23092 GCF_964194155.1 Cetorhinus maximus
AGTCGAATAGCCCCATCCATTGGGAGACTTCCCTCCCTCCCCTCTCCCACCTCCCCCCCCACCCGCCCGGCCCCTCACTCCCCATTCCTGTTGACTGACCAGACCCCAGCTCCCAAACCCCTCTGCACCCTTGGGGATGGAGGGGGCAGAGAGGCTGGAAAGTGCCATGAAGCCCACCCGAGTCGAATATCCCCACCCATTCCCCTTTCTCGTTTACCGACCACACACACACACCCACCCAGCTGCCACGAAGCCCGTCCCAGCCGAATAGCCCCAGACGTTGGGAAACTTCCCTCTCCATCTCCCTCCCCTTCCTTGATGTCTGACGCCGCCCCCCCCTCCACACCCACCAGCCTCGACTCCACCCCACCCCATGGCTGAGAAGGGCAGCGAAGCCTGCCTGTGTCGAATAGTCCCAGAAGTTGCGAAACTTCCCTCTCCATCTCCCTCCCCTTCCTTGATGACTGACGCCCCCCACTTCCACACCCGCCAGCCTCCACCCCACCCCACCCCACCCCATGGCTGAGAAGGGCCGCGAAGCCTGCCTGAGTCAAATAGCCCCGAAGTTGGGGAAATTTCCCTCGCCCTCTCCTTCCTCCGTAGCTGACCCATCCCGCTCCTCCTCCCCACCCCACCCCACACTTTGGCCCTTTGGCCACAGCAGGCCAGAAAAGGCTGCAGAGCCTGTCAGAGTCGAATAGTCACCACATCCCACCCCACCGCGCCCCATCGGGCCCTTGCTGTTAGTAAAGGTTGCCACCCATCCCGTTTATGCCCCCTCCTCCTCGATGAACAGTAGGTCAAAAGGCTACGAAGCCCGCCCGAGTTGAATATCTCCAGAAGCTGGGAAATGGTGCACCCTCCCCCGCCACCCCACCACTTCCTCGAAGACCAATGACCCCACCCTATCTCCCCGGACCATCACTGGGAAGTTGTTCCTAACCCCCTTACCCTCCACTGGCTCATCACGCTCCAAAGCTGTACAGTGAAGCCCACCCAAGTCAAAGAGCTCGCGGTCCAGAAACATCCTCTCCAGCACCCCCCCCGAATCACCCAACTAACTTTACCGTCCAGGGGAAGGTTTTCCTGCTCCCCACCCTTGCTGAGCTCAGGGGGTGGGGGGCACTGCGAAGCCCGCCTGTGCCCAATAGCCCGGGGACAGGAGAGTTCGGAGAGGTCACACTCTCCCCCTCCCATGAACTGCCCCCACTAACCGCCCCCCCCTCCTTCTCTGGCCAGGGCAAGGTTTCTGGACCCGCCCCAGCCCCCAAACCCGCCAGGCTTCGATGCTGTGCCGCAAAGCCCCCACAGTCGAATAGCTGGGGCCCCGCGGTTTGGAAATGCCGCCTCCTCCATGACCGAACACACCCGCCGCCAACGTGGCAGGCGCTCCTGCCCCTTCCCAACAAAATTTGCTGGGCTCCGATGCTGAGCGGCGAAATACCCCACAGTCGAATAGACAGAACTCGCAGGTTCGGAAATATCGCCTCCTCAATTACTGAAGCCACCGTCCTGGGGAAGGTTTTCCACCAACCACCCCAACCGCCCACCCCCACCGCAATTCCTGCCCCAAATCAGGCCCAGGTGACAGTCCCGCGAAGCCCACTCAGGTCAAATAGTGGATTGGAAATTTCAACAACAACCCCCCTCCCCCTCCTACCACCATTGTCCAGGGGAAGGTTGGCCTGCTGCTCCCAGCACTCTGCACCCTGTATGGCCAACTGGCAGACATCAATGACACGCCACGCTGACCCCTAAGGTCGAATAGCAGTTTGCGTTCGCTCCCCCCACCACATCCTGGATGAGCACGCTGCCCAAAGTCACCCCCGTCTCGAGGAGTGGACACCCTCCTTTCCCCGTCGCCAACCTGGGACGGAGGAGGGGAGTGTGAGGCTATTCGACATTAGTTGGCATCGTAATTCACGGCTCAACTCCCGCCCCCTGACCCGCTCGGTCCCTGAGCGGCCTCCCCAACTCCACAGCCCACCTCCCCCAACAGACACACACGCACACAAATCCCACACCCACCTCCATCTGCTATACCCAACCCAGACCCACCACCCCTCAGTCTCAGCGGACGGGTCCTGGGTGGGGTGGGGTGGGGTGGGGTGGGATGGGTTGTGGTGGGGAGGATGGGGGGGGGCGGCGAGAGTCGACCCTGTACAACTGAGCATGAGAGGCAGAGTGTGAATGGAGGCGGGCTGTGCAACTGCATGAGGCGTCGCACTCTGATCGAACTCCACTCGCTCCTGAGGGAGACAGTGCCCTGGTGGTGGGGTGGGGTGGGTGGGTCGGGGTGGGGGGAGGGTGCCTGCGGAATGCAAAGTGAGGTGGGGGGGGGGTAGGCAGTACTGCAGGGGTTATGGGTGGCCTCTTCTGTTGGCCTCAGTACCTTTGCCTGAGAGGAAGGGAAAGGGGCAATGATGTAACCAACCCCCCCCCACCCGCCCGACTCCGCCGCCCAACCCCCGCACAACCCCAGCTTCCAACCTCTCCCGATGAGGCAATTGGGGGCAGCGATGCCTCACCGGGTTGAGCAGCCGGACGCCCAATACCTTCAAAAAAGATCGGCGGAATGACAAAAAGGGTACCGAGGCCGACTCGCTGGTCCCTTTAGCTCAGCAGTGGAGGTGAGAGGGTCCCGGGGTGGTGGGGCTGGGGAGGGGGGGGAGCTAGCAGCTATTCGGCAGCGTGGGGCGGCACAGTAGCTTGCTCTTGTCCTCCTCTCTCTCTCTCCTCTTGGCGTGGCCCCTTGCACTAGGGTGTCAGGAGGGAGGTCTCACAAGCTGATCCCACCACCAACCCCCACACACCACCCCATCAGCCCAACACCGCCCCCCCATTCGCGCCCAGCCACAGCCCCTCGCACCCTCAACTCAAGCTCTGCCCCCGTCACCCGTCCCTTTTCGCTCCCATGGGCACGGGGCTGAGGCAGCAGCGGCCTGGGGAAATCAGAGAATGAGCCATGGCTGCCACCCTCTGTGTACCCAGGTAAGGGGCTGGGGGCGGGGGGCTGGTGTTGGTCTGGTCGGTGGGGGTGAAGGGTTCCAAGTGGGGTGAGTGACTGAGTAGGTTCAGCCCACACCACCAATACCCCGCTCCCCACCAACCCCCCCCCCAAACCCGCCATCAGGCTTGAGTTCTGCAGACCCAGCGGGTGACGCACAACACAGTCGAATAGCCCCCCCCCATCGAAGCTTAAACACACAATTAAATTCCGAAGGACATGAGCCCGACCCCCAGCTGTGCTCTCTTCCCCCCCTACGTCCAGAGAGATAAGGTTCCAGCACTCGGAAAACCAGCTATTCAACTGGGAAAGGCGTCATACTTAGGAATCAACTTGGCATAACCCAGGCAGCAAGGCTTAAGCTTCTATAGGGAGTGGGGTTAGGGGTTGTTGGTGGGCCAGTGAGTGTGTGAGAGAGTGTGTGTGAGTGAATGAGTGTAGGAGTGTGTGTCCGAGTGCATGAGTGTGTGAGTGCGTCTGAGTGTGTGCGTGTGTGCATGGTTAGTCTGTGAGTGTGGGCATGTAAGTCTGCGTGTGAGTGTATGCGTGTGTCCGTGTGTGAGTGCATAAGTGTGTGCACATTTGTGTGTGTAAGTGTGTGTGTGCGAGTGTGAGCATCCATGAGTGCGTGAGTATGTGTGTGTCTGTATATGTGAGTGTGTGTGAATGTGAGTGGGTGCATATGAGTGTGTGCGTGTGGGTTTGTGTGTGTGTGAGTGTGAGTGCGTGTGTCCATGCATGAGTGTGCGTGTGAATGTGAGTGGGTGCATATGAGTGTGTCTGCATGTGTATGTGTGTGAGTTGAGTGTAAGTGTGTGTGTATGAGAGAGTATGTGTCAGTGTGAGCATGTGTGTGTGTATGTAAGTGTTTGTGAGTGCATAAGTGTGTGAGTGCATAAGTGAGTGTGAGTGTGTGTAAGTGTGAATGTGTTTGTACGTTAGTGTGAGTGTGCGTGTGAATGTGAGTGGGTGAATGTGTATGTGTGTGTGAGAGAGAGTTGAGTGTGTATGTGTCAGCGTGAGTGTGAGTGTGTGTGAGAGTGTGTATAAGTATGTTTGTGTGAGAGAGAGTTGAGTGTGTATGTGTCAGTGTGAGTGTGTGTGTGAGAGTGTGTATAAGTATGTTTGTGTGAGAGAGAGTTGAGTGTGTATGTGTCAGTGTGAGTGTGTGTGTGTGAGAGTATGTATAAGTATGTTTGTGTGAGAGAGAGTTGAGTGTGTATGTGTCAGTGTGAGTGTGTGTGTGTGAGTGTGTGTATAAGTATGTTTGTGTGAGAGAGAGTTGAGTGTGTATGTGTCAGTGTGAGTGTGTGTGTGTGAGAGTATGTATAAGTATGTTTGTGTGAGAGAGAGTTGAGTGTGTATGTGTCTGTGTGAGTGTGAGTGTGTATAAGTATGTGTGTGTGAGAGAGAGTTGAGTGTGTATGTGTCAGTGTGAGTGTGTGTGTGAGAGTGTGTATAAGTATGTGTGTGTGAGCGCATGAGAGTGTGAGTGTTTATGTGTGTGTGTGAGCGAGAGTGTGAGTATATGTATGCGCGTGTGTGAGTATCTGTGTTTGTGTATGTGAGAAGAGTGTGAGTATCTGTGTGTGTGAGTGTGTATGTGTGAGTGTGAGCACCTGTCTCTGTGTGTGTGTGTGTAAGTGTATGGGTCTGTATGAGAAGGCTGTGCGTATGTGTGTGAGTGTGAATATCTGTGTTTGTGTATGTGAGAAGAGTGTGAGCGCCTGTGTGTGTGTGTGTAAGTGTACGCGTGTGTATGAGAAGGCTGTGCGTATGAGTGTCAGTGTGAGTGTGAGAGAATCAATCCTCTCTCCAGAGGGTCACTGAGCCCACATTGAATACGGGTGGAGGGTGAGCGGCTGGTGTGAGACAGCGGGAGAGAGACCGAGAGTGGGATGAGGGGTAAAGGGGATAACGGGATCTGGAGAGGAGATAGACTCGCTGGATAATCTATACTTACACAATACAGAGCTCATTACACTTCCGACAGTGCGGCTCTCCCTCAGCACTGACCCTCCGACAGTGCGGCTCTCCCTCAGCACTGACCCTCCGACAGTGCGGCTCTCCCTCAGTACTGACCCTCCGACAGTGCGGCTCTCCCTCAGCACTGACCCTCCGACAGTGCGGCTCTCCCTCAGCACTGACCCCCTGACAGTGCGGCGCTCCCTCAGTACTGACCCTCCGACAGTGTGGCTCTCCCTCAGTACTGACCCTCCGACAGTGCGGCACTCCCTCAGTACTGACTCTCCGTATCTCCACGGACCATCCCTGGGAAGTTGTTCCTAACCCCCTTACCCTCCACTGGCTCATCACGCTCCAACACTGTGCAGTGAAGCCCACCCAAGTCAAAGAGCCCGCGGTCCAGAAACATCCTCTCCACCCCCCACCCCCACCGAATCACCCAACCACCTTCACCGTCCAGGGGAAGGTTTCACTGCTCCCCACCCTTGCTGAGCTCAGGGGGTGGGGAGCACTACGAAGCCCGCCTGTGCCCAATAGCCCGGGGCCTGGAGAGTTCGGAGAGGTCACACTCTCCCCCTCCCATGAACTGCCCCCACTACCCGCACCCCCTCCTTCTCTGGCCAGGGCAAGGTTTCTGGACCAGCCCCAGCCCCCAAACCCGCCAGGCTTCGATGCTGTGCCGCAAAGCCCCCACAGTCGAATAGCCGGGGCCCCCGCGGTTTGGAAATGCCGCCTCCTCCATGACCGAACACACCCGCCGCCCATGTGGCAGGCGCTCCTGCCCCTTCCCCGCAAAACTTGCTGGGCTCCGATGCTGTGCGGCGAAGCACCCCACAGTCAAATAGCCAGAACTCGCAAGTTCGGAAATTTCGCCTCCTCAATTACTGAAGCCACCATCCTGGGGGAGGTTTTCCGCCAGCCACCCCACCCTCCCACCCCCACCGCAATCCCTGCCCCAAATCATACAGTCCTGCGAAGCCCACTCAGGTCAAATTGCAGATTGGAAATGTGAACCACAACCCCCCCCCCCCCCGCCCCACAACCTCTCCCCACCACCGTTGTCCAGGGAAAGGTTGACCTGCTGCTCCCAGCCTTCTGCACCCTGCATGGCCAACAGGCAGCCATCAATGACACGCCACGCTGACCCCTAAGGTCGAATAGCAGCTTGCATGCGTCAAGCCATCGCTCCCCCCACCGCATCCTGGATGAGCACGCTGCCCAAAGTCACCCCCGTCTCTAGGAGGGGACACCCTCCTTCCCCCGTCGCCAACCCGGGACGGAGGAGGGGAGTGTGAGGCTATTCGACATCAGTTGGCATCGTAATTCACGGCTCAACTCCCGCCCCTGACCCGCTCGGTCCCTGAGCGGCCTCCCCAACTCCACAGGCCCCTCCCCCAACAGACACACATGCACACAAATCCCACACCCACCTTCATCTGCTATACCCAGCCCAGACCCACCACACCTCAGTCTCAGCGGACGGGTCCTGGGTGGGGTGGGGTGGGGTGGGGTGGGATGGGTTGGGGTGGGGTGGATGGGGGGGCAGCGAGAGTCGACCCTGTACAACCGAGCATGAGAGGCAGAGTGTTAATGGAGGCGGGCTGTGCAACTGCATGAGGCGTCGCACTCTCCGATCGAACTCCACTAGCCCCTGAGGGAGACAGTGCCCTGGTGGTGGGGTGGGGTGGGGTGGGGGAAGGGTGACTGCGGGTTGCAGGGTGGGTGGGGGGGTAGGCAGTGCTGCAGGGGTTATGGGTGGCCTCTTCTGTTGGCCTCAGTACCTTTGCCTGAGAGGAAGGGAAGGGGGCAGTGACGTAAACCAACACCCCCCCCACCGCCCGACTCCGTCACCCAACCCCGCACAACCCCAGCTTCCAGCCCCTCCCAATGAGGCAATTGGGAGGGCAGCGATGCCTCACCGGGTCGAGCAGCCGGACGCCCAATACCGACAAAGAAGATCGACTGAGGGGCTGGATGACAAAAAAATGTACCAAGGCCGACTCGCTGGTCCCTTTAGCTCAGCAGTGGAGGTAAGAGGGTCCCGGGGTGGTGGGGGTGGGGAGGGGGGGAGATATCAGCTATTCGGCAGTGTGGGGCAGCACAGGAGCTTGCTCTTGTCCTCCTCTCTCTCTCTCCTCTTGGCGTGGCCCCTTGCACTAGGGCGTCAGGAGGGAGGTCTCACAAGCTGATTCACACCCCCACCCCCCACACACTACCCCATCAGCCCAACACCGCGCCCCCCCCTTCCCCGCCCAGCCACAGCCCCTCGTACCCTCAACTAAAGCTCTGCCTCCGCCACCCGTCCCTTTTCGCTCCCGTGGGCATGGGGCTGAGGCAGCAGCGGCCTGGGGAAATCAGGGAATGAGACATGGCTGCCACCCTCTGTGTACCCGGGTAAGGGGGCTGGGGGGTGGCTGGTGTTGGTCTGGTCGGTGGGGGTGAAGGGTTCCAAGAGGGGTGAGTGACGGAGTGGGTTCAGCCCACACCACCAACCCCGCCCCCCTCCAAACCCGCCACCAGGCTTGAGTTCTGCAGACCCAGCGGGTGACGCACAACACAGTCGAATAGCCCCCCGTCGAAGCTTAAACACATAATTAAATTCTGAAGGACATGAGCCGGACACCAAGCTGCGCTCTCTGCCCCCCGGCACAAGGAGCCCCTACGTCCAGAGAGGTAAGGTTCCAGCACTCTGAAAACGGGCTATTCAACTGGGCAAGGCATCACACTTAGGAATCAAGTTGGCATAACCCGGGGAACGAGGCTTAAGCTTCTCCGGGGAGTGGGGTCAGGGGTTGTTGGTGGGCCAGTGAGTGTGTGAGAAAGAGTGAGTGAGTGTAGGAGTGTGTGTCTGAGTGTGTGTGTGCGTCTGAGTGTGTGCGTGTGAATGTGTGCATGGTTAGTCTGTGAGTGTGTGCATGTAAGGCTGCGTGTGAGTGTGTGCGTGTGTGAGTGCCTAATTGTGTGCACGTTTGTGTGTGTAAGTGTGTGTGTGCGAGTGTGAGCGTCCATGAGTGCGTGAGGATGTGTGTCTGTATGTGTGTGTGTGTGTGAATGTGAGTGAGTGTATATGAGTGTGTGTGTGTGGGTTTGTGTGTGTTTGAGTATGAGTGCGTGTGTCCATGCATGAGTGTGCATGTGAATGTGAGTGGGTGCATATGAGTGTGTGTGCATGTGTATGTGTGTGAGTTGAGTGTAAGTGTGTGTGTGGTATGAGAGAGTATGTGTCAGTGTGAGCATGTGTGTGTGTATGTAAGTGTTTATGAGTGCATAAGTGTGTGAGTGCATAAGTGTGTGTGAGTGTGTGTGCGTGTGAATGTGAGTGGGTGAATGTTCATGTGCGTGAGAGAGAGAGTTGAGTGTGTATGTGTCAGTGTGAGTGTGTGTGAATGTGAGTGGGTGAATGTGTATGTGTGTGAGAGAGAGAGTTGAGTGTGTATGTGTCAGTGTGAGTGTGTGTGTGAGAGTGTGTATAAGTTTGTGTGTGTGAGAGAGAGTTGAGTGTGTCTGTGTCAGTGGGTGTGTGTGAGAGTGTGCATAAGTATGTGAGTGTGAGCGCATGAGAGTATGAGTGTTTGTGTGAGTGTGTGTGATTTTGTGTGTGTGTGTGTGATTGAGAGTGTGAGTATATGTATGCACGTGTGTGAGTGTGAGTATCTGTGTTTGTGTATGTGAGATGAGTGTGAGTATCTGTGTGAGTGCGTATGTGTGAGTGTGAGCGCCTGTATGAGTGTGTAAGTGTATGCGTGTGTATGAGAAGGCTGTGCGTATGAGTGTGAGTGTGAGAGAATCAATCCTCTCTCCAGAGGGTCACTGAGCCCACATCGAATACGGGTGGAGGGTGAGCGGCTGGTGTGAGACAGCGGGAGAGAGACCGAGAGTGGGAAGAGGGGTAAAGGGGATAACGGGATCTGGAGAGGAGACAGACTCGCTGCATAATCTATACTTACACAATACAGAGCTCTTTACACTTCCGACAGTGCGGCTCTCCCTCAGCACTGACCCTCCGACAGTGCGGCTCTCCCTCAGCACTGACCCTTCGACAGTGCGGCTCTCCCTCAGTACTGACCCTCCGACAGTGCGGCTCTCCCTCAGTACTGACCCTCCGACAGTTCGGCTCTCCCTCAGTACTGACCCTCCGACAGTGCGGCTCTCCCTCAGTACTGACCCTCCGACAGTTCGGCTCTCCCTCAGTACTGACCCTCCGACAGTGCGGCTCTCCCTCAGCACTGACCCTCCGACAGTGCGGCGCTCCCTCAGCACTGACCCTCCGATAGTGCGACGCTCCCAAAGCACTGACCCTCCGACAGTGCGGCTCTCCCTCAGCACTGACCCTCTGACAGCGCGGCACTCCCTCAGTACTGACCATCCAACAGTGCGGCGCTCCCTCAGTACTGTCCCTCCGACAGTGCGGCTCTCCCTCAGTTCTGACCCTCCGACAGTGCGGCGCTCCCTCAGTACTGTCCCTCTGACATTGCGGCTCTCCCTCAGTGCTGACCCTCCGACAGTGGGGCGCTCCCTCAGCACTGACCCTCCGACAGTGCGGCGCTCCCTCAGTTCTGACCCTCCGACAGTGCGGTGCTCCCTCAGTACTGTCCCTCTGACATTGCGGCGCTCCCTCAGTGCTGACCCTCCAACAGTGCGGCGCTCCCTCAGTACCGACCGTCCGAAAGTGCGGATCTCCCTCAGTACTGACCCTCTGACAGTGCGGTGCTCCCTCAGCACTGACCCACCGACAGTGCGGCGCTCCCTCAGCACTGACCCTCCGACAGTGCGGCGCTCCCTCAGTACCGACCCTCTGACAGTGCGGCTCTCCCTCAGCACTGACCATCCGACAGTGAGGCTCTCCCTCAGCCCTGACCCTACGACAGAGCGGAGCTCCCTCAGCACTGACCCTCCAACAGTGCGGCGCTCCCTCAGCACTGACCCTCCGACGGTGCGGCGCTCCCTCAGCACTGACCCTCCGACAGTGCGGCTCTCCCTCAGCACTGACACTCAGACAGTGCGGCGCTCACTCAGCATCAAACCTCCGACAGTGCAGTGCTCCCTCAGTACTGACCCTCCGACAATGCGGCTCTACCTCAGCACTGATCCTCCGACAGTGCGGCTCTCCCTCAGCACTGACCCTTCGACAGTGCGGCGCTCCCTCAGTACTGACCCTCCGACAGTGCGGCTCTCCCTCAGCAATGACCATCCGACAGTGCGGCTCTCCCTCAGTACTGACCCTTCGACAGTGCGGCTCTCCCTCAGCACTGACCCTCCGACAGTGCAGCACTCCCTCAGTACTGACCCTCCAACAGTGTGGCTCTCCCTCAGTACTGACCGCCGACAGTGCGGCGCTACCTCAGCACTGACCCTCCGACAGTGCGGCTCTCCCTCAGTACTGACCCTCCGACAGTGCGGCGCTCCCTCAGTACTGACCCTCAGACAGTGCGGCGCTCACTCAGCATCAAACCTCCGACAGTGCAGTGCTCCCTCAGTACTGACCCTCAGACAGTGCGGCTCTACCTCAGCACTGACCCTCCGACAGTGCGGCTCTCCCTCAGTACTGACACTCCGACAGTGCGGCGCTCCCTCAGCACTGACCCTCCGACAGTACGGCACTCCCTCAGCACTGACCCTCCGACAGTGCGGCGCTCCCTCAGTACTGACACTCCGACAGTGCGGCTCTCCCTCAGTACTGACACTCCGACAGTGCGGCGCTCCCTCAGTACTGACACTCCGACAGTGAGGCTCTCCCTCAATACTGACCCTCCGACAGTGCGGCGCTCCCTCAGCACTGACCCTCCGACAGTGCGGCGCTCCCCCAATACTGACCCTCCGACAGTGCGGCGCTCCCTCAGCACTGACACTCCGACAGTGCGGCGCTGCCTCAGTACTGACCCTCCGACAGTGCGGCCCTCCCTCAGCAGTGACCCTCCGACTGTGCACCTCTCCCTCAGCACTGACCCTCCGACAGTGCGGCACTCCCTCAGCACTGACCCTCCGACAGTGCGGCTCTCCCTCAGCACTGACCCTCCGACTCTGCGGTGCTCCCTCAGTATTGATCCTCCGGCAGTGCGGCTCTCCCTCAGTACTGACCGTCTGATAATTCGGCACACCCTCAGCACTGACCCTCCGACAGTGCGACGCTCCCTCAGCACTGACACTCGAACAGTTCGGCGCTCCCTCAGCACTGACCCTCCGACGGTGCGGCGCTCCCTCAGCACTGACCCTCAGACAGTGCGGCGCTCACTCAGCATCAAACCTCCGACAGTGCAGTGCTCCCTCAGTACTGACCCACCGACAGTGCGGCTCTACCTCAGCACTGACACTCCGATAGTGCGGCTCTCCATTTGTAGTGACCCTCCGACAGTGCGGCTCTCCCTCAGCAATGACCATCCGACAATGCGGCTCTCCCTCAGCACTGACCCTCCGACAGTGCGGCTCTCCCTCAGCACTGACCCTCCGACAGTGCGGCACTCCCTCAGCACTGACCCTTCGACAGTGCGGCGCTCCCTCAGTACTGACCCTCCGACAGTGCGGCTCTCCCTCAGTACTGACCCTCCGACAGTGCGGCGCTCCCTCAGTACTGACCCTCCGACTGTGCGGTTCTCCCTCAATATTGACCATCCGACGGTGCAGCGCTCCCTCAGTACTGACCCTCCGACAGTGCGGCGCTCCCTCAGCACTGACCCTCCGACAGTGCGGCGCTCCCTCAGCACTGACCCTTCGACAGTGCGGCGCTCCCTCAGCACTGACCCTTCGACAGTGCGGCTCTCCCTCAGCACTGACCCTTCGACAGTGCAGCTCGCCCTCAGCACTGACCCTCCGACAGTGTGGCTCTCCCTCAGTACTGACCGCCGACAGTGCGGCTCTCCCTCAGCACTGACCCTCCGACAGTGCGGCTCTCCCTCAGTACTGACCCTCAGACAGTGCGGCTCTACCTCAGCACTGACCCTCCGACAGTGCGGCTCTCCCTCAGTACTGACACTCCGACAGTGCGGCTCTCCCTCAGTACTGACCCTCCGACAGTGCGGCGCTCCCTCAGTACTGACACTCCGACAGTGAGGCTCTCCCTCAATACTGACCCTCCGACAGTGCGGCGCTCCCTCAGCACTGACCCTCCGACAGTGCGGCGCTCCCTCAATACTGACCCTCCGGCAGTTCGGCGCTCCCTCAGCACTGACCCTCCGACGGTGCGGCGCTCCCTCAGCACTGACCCTGAGACAGTGCGGCGCTCACTCAGCATCAAACCTCCGACAGTGCAGTGCTCCCTCAGTACTGACCCACCGACAGTGCGGCTCTACCTCAGCACTGACCCTCCGATAGTGCGGCTCTCCATTTGTAGTGACCCTCCGACAGTGCGGCTCTCCCTCAGCAATGACCATCCGACAGTGCGGCGCTCCCTCAGCACTGACCCACCGACAGTGCGGCTCTACCTCAGCACTGACCCTCCGATAGTGCGGCTCTCCATTTGTAGTGACCCTCCGACAGTGCGGCTCTCCCTCAGCAATGACCCTTCGACAGTGCGGCGCTCCCTCAGCACTGACCCTCCGACAGTGGGGTGCTCCCTCAATACTGACCCTCCAACAGTGCGGCGCTCCCTCAGCACTGACACTCCGACAGTGCGGCGCTGCCTCAGTACTCACCCTCCGACAGTGCGGCCCTCCCTCAGCACTGACCCTCCGACTGTGCACCTCTCCCTCAGCACTGACCCTACGACAGTGCGGCTCTCCCTCAGCACTGACCCTACGACAGTGCGGCTCTCCCTCAGCAGTGACCGTCCGACAGTTCGGCGCTCCCACAATACTCACCCTCCGACAGTGCGGCGCTCCCTCAGCACTGACCCTCCGACAGTGCGGCTCTCCCTCAGTACTGACCCTCCGACAGTGCGGCGCTCCTTCTGTACTCACCATCCGACAGTGCGGCGCCCCCTCAGTACTGACCCTCCGACAGTGCGGCGCTGCCTCAGCACTGACCATCCGATAATTCGGCACACCCTCAGCACTGACCCTCCGACAGTGCGGCACTCCCTCAGTACTGACCATCCGATAATTCGGCACACCCTCAGCACTGACCCTCCGACAGTGCGACGCTCCCGCAGCACTGACACTCGAACAGTGCGGCGCTCCCTCAGCACTGACCCTCCAACGGTGCGGCGCTACCTCAGCACTGACCCTCAGACAGTGCGGCGCTCACTCAGCATCAAACCTCCGACAGTGCGGCGCTCCCTCAGCACTGACCCACCGACAGTGCGGCTCTACCTCAGCGCTGACCCTCCGATAGTGCGGCTCTCCATTTGTAGTGACCCTCCGACAGTGCGGCTCTCCCTCAGCAATGACCATCCGACAGTGCTGCCCTCCCTCAGCCCTGACCCTCCGACAGTGCGGCTCTCCCTCAGCACTGACCCTCCGACAGTGCGGCGCTCCCTCAGCACTGACCCTCCGACGGTGCGGCGCTCCCTCAGCACTGACCCTCAGACAGTGCGGCGCTCACTCAGCATCAAACCTCCGACAGTGCAGTGCTCCCTCAGTACTGACCCTCCGACAGTGCGGCGCTCCCTCAGCACTGACCCTCCGACAGTGCGGCTCTACCTCAGCACTGACCCTCCGATAGTGCGTCTCTCCCTCAGCACTGACCCTCCGACAGTGCGGCTCTCCCTCAGTACTGACCCTCCGACAGTGCGGCTCTCCCTCAGCACTGACCCTCCGACAGTGCGGCTCTCCCTCAGTACTGACCCTCCGACTGTGCGGCGCTCCCTCAGCACTGACCCTCCGACAGTGCGGCTCTCCCTCAGTACTGACCCTCTGACAGTGCGGCGCTCCCTCAGCACTGACCCTCCGACAGTGCGGCTCTCCCTCAGTACTGACCCTCCGACAGTGCGGCTCTCCCTCAGTACTGACCCTCCGATAATTCGGCACACCCTCAGCACTGACCCTCCGACAGTGCGACGCTCCCTCAGCACTGACATTCGAACAGTGCGGCGCTCCCTCAGCACTGACCCTCCGACGGTGCGGCGCTCCCTCAGCACTGACCCTCAGACAGTGCGGCGCTCACTCAGCATCAAACCTCCGACAGTGCAGTGCTCCCTCAGTACTGACCCTCCGACAGTGCGGCGCTCCCTCAGCACTGACCCTCCGACAGTGCGGCTCTACCTCAGCACTGACCCTCCGATAGTGCGTCTCTCCCTCAGCACTGACCCTCCGACAGTGCGGCTCTCCCTCAGTGCTGACCCTCCGACAGTGCGGCTCTCCCTCAGCACTGACCATCCGAGAGTGAGGCTCTCCCTCAGTACTGACCCTCCTACAGTGCGGCGCTCCCTCAGCACTGACCCTCCGACAGTGCGGCGCTCCCTCAGTACTTACCCTCCGACAGTGCGGCTTTCCCTCAGTACTGACCATCCGAAAGTGCGGCGCTCCCTCAGCACTGACCCTCCGAAAGTGCGGCTCTCCCTCAGTACTTACCCTACGACAGTGCGGCTTTCCCTCAGTACTGACCCTCCAACAGTGCAGCGCTCCCTCAGTACTGACCCTCCGACAGTGCGGCGATCCCTCAGCACTGACCCACCGACAGTGCGGCGCTCCCTCAACACTGACCCTCCGACAGTGCGGCTCTCCCTCAGCACTGACCCTCCGACAGTGCGACTCTGTCAGCACTGACCCACCGACAGTCCGGCGCTCCCTCAACATTGACCTTCCGACAGTGCGGCACTCCCTCAGTATTGACCCTCCGACAGTGCGGCGCTCCCTCAGTACCGACCATCTGACAGTGCGGCTCTCCCTCAGTACTGACCCTCCGACAGTGCGGCTCTCCCTCAGTACTGACCCTCCGATAATTCGGCACACCCTCAGCACTGACCCTCCGACAGTGCGACCCTCCCTCAGCACTGACACTCGAACAGTGCGGCGCTCCCTCAGCACTGACCCTCCGACGGTGCGGCGCTCCCTCAGCACTGACCCTCAGACAGTGCGGCGCTCACTCAGCATCAAACCTCCGACAGTGCAGTGCTCCCTCAGTACTGACCCTCCGACAGTGCAGCGCTCCCTCAGCCCTGACCCTCCAACAGTGCGGCTCTCCCTCAGCACTGACCCTCCGACAGTGCGGCTCTCCCTCAGTACTGACCCTCCGAAAGTGCGGCTCTCCCTCAGCACTGACCCTCCGACAGTGCGGCTCTCCCTCAGTACTGACCCTCTGAAAGTGCGGCTCTCCCTCAGTACTGACCCTCCGACAGTGCGGCGCTCCCTCAGTACTGACCCTCCGACAGTGTGGTGCTCCCTCAGCACTGACCCTCCGATAGTGCGGCTCTCCATTTGTAGTGACCCTCCGACAGTGCGGCGCTACCTCAGCACTGACCCTCCAACAGTGCGACGCTCCCTCAGCACTGACCCTCCGACAGTGCGGCGCTCCCTCAGCACTCCCCCTCCGATAGTGCGGCTCTCCCTCAGCACAGACCCTCCGACAGTGTGGCTCTCCCTCAATACTGACCCTCCGACAGTGCGGCGCACCCTCAATACTGACCAACCGACAGTGCGGCTCTCCCTCATTATTGACCCTAAGAAAGTGCGGCCCTCCCTCAGAACTGACCCTCCGACAGTGTGGCTCTCCCTCAATACTGACCCTCCGACAGTGCGGCGCACACTCAATACTGACCAACCGACAGTGCGGCTCTCCCTCAGTACTGACCCTCCGACAGTGCGGCTCTCCGTCATTACTGACTCTAAGAAAGTGCGGCCCTCCCTCAGAACTGACCCTCCGACAGTGCGGCTCTCCCTCAGTACTGTCCCTCCGACAGTGCGGCTCTCCCTCAGCACTGACCCTCCGACAGTGCGGCGTTCCCTCAATACTGACCCTCCGTTAGTGCGGCGCTCCCTCAACACTGACCCTCCGACAGTGCGGCGCTCCCTCAGCCCTGACCCTCCGACATTGCGGCGCTCCCTCAGCACTGACCCTCCGACAATGCGGCGCTCCCTCAGTACTGACCCTCCGACAGTACGCCTCTCCCTCAGTACTGACCCTCCGACAGTACGGCGCTCCCTCTGTACTGACCATCCGACAGTGCGGCTCTCCCTCAGTACTGACCCACAGACAGTGCGGCTCTCCCTCAGTACTGACCCTCCGACAGTGCGGCGCTCCCTCAATACTGACCCTCCGACAGTGCGGCGCTCCCTCAGTACTGACCCTCCGACAGTGCGGCGCACCCTCAGTACCGACCCTCTGACAGTGCGGCGCTCCCTCAGCACTGACCCTCCGACAGTGCGGCGCTCCCTCAGTATTGACCCTCCGACAGTGCGGCGCTCCCTCAGTACCGACCATCTGACAGTGCGGCTCTCCCTCAGTACTGACCCTCCGACAGTGCGGCTCTCCCTCAGTACTGACCCTCCGACAGTGCGGCTCTACCTCAGCACTGACCCTCCGATAGTGCGGCTCTCCCTCAGCACTGACCCTTCGACAGTGCGTCTCTCCCTCAGCACTGACCCTCCGACAGCGCGGCTCTCCCGCAGTACTGACCCTCGGACAGTGCGGCGCTCCCTCAGGACTGACCATCCGACAGTGCGGCTCTCCCTCAGTACTGACCCTCCGTCAGTCCAGCTCGCCCTCAGCACTGACCCTCTGACAGTGCGGCTCTCCCACAGCAATGACCCTCCGACAGTGCGGCTCTCCCTCAGTACTGACCCTCCGACAACGCGGCGATCCCTCAGTACTGACCCTCCGACAGTGCGGCGCTCCCTCAGTACTGATCCTCCGACAATGCGGCGCTCCCTCAGCACTGACCCTCCGACAGTGCGGCTCTCCCTCAGTACTGACCCGCCGACAGTGCGGCGCTCCCTCAGCACTGACCCTCCGACAGTACGACTCTCCCTCAGTACTGATACTCCGACAGTGCGGAGCTCCCTCATGACTGACCCTCCGACAGTACGGCTCTCCCTCAATACTGACCCTCCGGCAGTGCGGCGCTCCCTCAACAGTGACCCTCCGACAGTGCGGCGCTCCCTCAGTATTGACCCTCCGACAGTGCGGCTCTCCCTCAGCACTGACCCTCCGACAGTGCGGCGATCCCTCAGCACTGACCCACCGACAGTCCCGCGCTCCCTCAACATTGACCCTCCGACAGTGCGGCGCTCCCTCAGTACTGACCCTCCGACAGTGCGGCGATCCCTCAGCACTGACCCTCCGACAGTGCGGCGATCCCTCAGCACTGACCCACCGACAGTCCCGCGCTCCCTCAACATTGACCCTCCGACAGTGCGGCGATCCCTCAGCACTGACCCACCGACAGTCCCGCGCTCCCTCAACATTGACCCTCCGACAGTGCGGCTCTACCTCAGCACGGACCCTCCGATAGTGCGGCTCTCCCTCAGCACTGACCCTTCGACAGTGCGGCTCTCCCTCAGCACTGACCCTCCGACAGTGCGGCGCTCCCTCAGTACTGACCCTCCGACAGTGCAGCGTTCCCTCAGCACTGACCATCCGACAGTGCGGCTCTCCCTCAGCACTGACCCTCCGACAGTGTGGCTCTCCCTCAGTACTGACCCTCCGACAGTCGAGCTCGCCCTCAGCACTGACCCTCTGACAGTGCGGCTCTCCCACAGCAATGACCCTCCGACAGTGCGGCTCTCCCTCAGCACTGACCCTCCGACAGTGCGGCTCTCCCTCAGCACTGACCCTTTGACAGTGCGGCTCTCCCACAGCAATGACCCTCCGACAATGCGGCTCTCCCTCAGCACTGATCCTCTGACAGTGCGGCTCTCCCACAGCAATGACCCTCCGACAGTGCGGCTCTCCCTCAGCACTGACCCTCCGACAGTGCGGCTCTCCCTCAGTACTGACCCTCCGACAATGCGGCGCTCCCTCAGCACTGACCCTCCGACAGTGCGACTCTCCCTCAGTACTGACCCGCCGACAGTGCGGCTCTCCCTTAGCACTGACCCTCCGACAGTGCGGCGCTCCCTCAGCACTGAACCTCCGACAGTGCGGCGCTCCCTCAGAACTGACCCTCCGACAGTGCGGTGCTCCCTCAGTACTGACCCTCCGACAGTGCGGCGCTCCCTCAGTACCGACCCTCTGACTGTGCGGCTCTCCCTCAGCACTGACCATCCGAAAGTGAGGCTCTCCCTCGGTACTGACCCTCCGACAGTGCAGCGCTCCCTCAGTACTGTCCCTCCGACAGTGCGGCGCCCCCTCAGTACTGACACTCCGACAGTGCGGCTCTCCCTCAGCACTCACCCTCCGACACTGCGGCTCTCCCTCAGTACTGACCCTCCGACAGTGCGGCGCTCCCTCAGTACTGACCCTCCGACAGTGCTTCGCTCCCTCAATACTGACCCTCCGACAGTGCGGCACTCCCTCAGTACTGACCCTCCAACAGTGCTTCGCTCCCTCAATACTGACCCTCCGACAGTGCGGCTCTCCCTCAGTACTGACCCTCTGACAGTGTGGCTCTCCCTCAGCACTGACCATCCTACAGTGAGGCTCTCCCTCATCCCTGACCCTCCGACAGTGCGGCGCTCCCTCAGTACTGACCCTCCGACAGTGCAGCGCTCCCTCAGCACTGACCATCCAACAGTGCGGCTCTCCCTCAGCACTGACCCTCCGACAGTGTGGCTCTCCCTCAGTACTGACCCTCCGACAGTCGAGCTCGCCCTCAGCACTGACCCTCTGACAGTGCGGCTCTCCCACAGCAATGACCCTCCGACAGTGCGGCTCTCCCTCAGCACTGACCCTCCGACAGTGCGGCTCTCCCTCAGCACTGACCCTTTGACAGTGCGGCTCTCCCACAGCAATGACCCTCCGACAGTGCGGCTCTCCCTCAGCACTGACCCTCCGACAGTGCGGCTCTCCCTCAGTACTGACCCTCCGACAATGCGGCGCTCCCTCAGCACTGACCCTCCGACAGTGCGACTCTCCCTCAGTACTGACCCGCCGACAGTGCGGCTCTCCCTTAGCACTGACCCTCCGACAGTGCGGCGCTCCCTCAATACTGACCGTCCGACAGTGCGGCTCCCACTCAGTACTGTATCTACGACAGAGCGGAGCTCCCTCAGTACTGACCCTCCAACAGTACGGCACTCCCTCAGCACTGACCCTCCGACAGTGCGCCACGCCCTCAGCACTGACACTCCGACAGTGCGGCGCTCCCTCAGTACTGACCGTCCGACAGTGCGGCGCTCCCTCAGTACTGACCCTCCGACAGTACGGCGCTCCCTCAGTACTGACCGTCCGACAGTGCGGCGCTCCCTCAGAACTGACCCTCCGACAGTGCGGTGCTCCCTCAGTACTGACCCTCCGACAGTGCGGCGCTCCCTCAGTACCGACCCTCTGACTGTGCGGCTCTCCCTCAGCACTGACCATCCGAAAGTGAGGCTCTCCCTCGGTACTGACCCTCCGACAGTGCAGCGCTCCCTCAGTACTGTCCCTCCGACAGTGCGGCGCCCCCTCAGTACTGACACTCCGACAGTGCGGCTCTCCCTCAGCACTCACCCTCCGACACTGCGGCTCTCCCTCAGTACTGACCCTCCGACAGTGCGGCGCTCCCTCAGTACTGACCCTCCGACAGTGCTTCGCTCCCTCAATACTGACCCTCCGACAGTGCGGCACTCCCTCAGTACTGACCCTCCAACAGTGCTTCGCTCCCTCAATACTGACCCTCCGACAGTGCGGCTCTCCCTCAGTACTGACCCTCTGACAGTGTGGCTCTCCCTCAGCACTGACCATCCTACAGTGAGGCTCTCCCTCATCCCTGACCCTCCGACAGTGCGGCGCTCCCTCAGTACTGACCCTCCGACAGTGCAGCGCTCCCTCAGCACTGACCATCCAACAGTGCGGCTCTCCCTCAGCACTGACCCTCCGACAGTGTGGCTCTCCCTCAGTACTGACCCTCCGACAGTCGAGCTCGCCCTCAGCACTGACCCTCTGACAGTGCGGCTCTCCCACAGCAATGACCCTCCGACAGTGCGGCTCTCCCTCAGCACTGACCCTCCGACAGTGCGGCTCTCCCTCAGCACTGACCCTTTGACAGTGCGGCTCTCCCACAGCAATGACCCTCCGACAGTGCGGCTCTCCCTCAGCACTGACCCTCCGACAGTGCGGCTCTCCCTCAGTACTGACCCTCCGACAATGCGGCGCTCCCTCAGCACTGACCCTCCGACAGTGCGACTCTCCCTCAGTACTGACCCGCCGACAGTGCGGCTCTCCCTTAGCACTGACCCTCCGACAGTGCGGCGCTCCCTCAATACTGACCGTCCGACAGTGCGGCTCCCACTCAGTACTGTATCTACGACAGAGCGGAGCTCCCTCAGTACTGACCCTCCAACAGTACGGCACTCCCTCAGCACTGACCCTCCGACAGTGCGCCACGCCCTCAGCACTGACACTCCGACAGTGCGGCGCTCCCTCAGTACTGACCGTCCGACAGTGCGGCGCTCCCTCAGTACTGACCCTCCGACAGTACGGCGCTCCCTCAGTACTGACCGTCCGACAGTGCGGCGCTCCCTCAGTACTGACCCTCCGACAGTGCGGCTCTCCCTCACACTGACCCTCCGACAGTGCGGCTCTCCCTCAGTACTGACCCTCCGACAGTGCGGCGCTCCATCAGTACTGACCCTCCGACAGTGCGGCTCTCCCTCACACTGACCCTCCGACAGTGCGGCTCTCCCTCACACTGACCCTCCGACAGTGCGGCGCTCCATCAGTACTGACCCTCTGACAGTACGGCGCTCCCTCAGCACTGACCCTCCGACAGTGTGGCTCTCCCTCAGTACTGACCCTCCGACAGTGCGGATCTCCCTCAGAAGTGACCCTCCGACAGTTCAGCGCTCCCTCAGCACTGACCCTCCGACAGTGCGGCTCTCCCTCAGTACTGACCCTCCGACAGTGCGGCTCTCCCTCAGAAGTGACCCTCCGACAGTTCATCACTCCCTCAGCACTGACCCTCCGACAGTGCGGCTCTCCCTCAGAAGTGACCCTCCGACAGTTCATCGCTCCCTCAGCACTGACCCTCCGACAGTGCGGCTCTCCCTCAGCACTGACCCTCCGACAGTTCATCGCTCCCTCAGTACTGACCCTCCGACTGTGCAGCTCCCCCTCAGCACTGGCCCTCCGACAGTGCGGCGCTCCCTCAGTACTGACCCTCCGACAGTGCGGCTCTCCCTCAGTACCGACCCTCCGACGGTGCAGCACTCCCTCAGTACTGACCCTCCGACAGTGCAGGCCAGAAAAGGCTGCAGAGCCCGCCAGAGTCGAATAGTCACAAAATTCCACCCCACCGCGCCCCATCGGGCCCTTGCTGTTAGTAAAGGTTGCCACCCATCCCGTCTATACCCCCTCCTCCTCGATGAACAGCAGATCAAAAGGCTACGAAGACCGCCCGAGTTGAATATCTCCAGAAGCTGGGAAATGGTGCACCCTCCCCCCCCCACCACTTCCTCGAAGACCAATGACCCCACCCTATCTCCCCGAACCATTCCTGGGAAGTTGTTCCTAACCCCCTTACCCTCCACTGGCTCATCACGCTCCAACGCTGTACAGTGAAGCCCACCCAAGTCAAAGGGCTCACGGTCCAGAAACATCCTCTCCACCCCTCCCCGAATCACCCAACTACCTTCACCGTCCAGGGGAAGGTTTTCCTGCTCCCCACCCTTGTTGAGCTCAGGGGGTGGGGAGCACTGCGAAGCCCGCCTGTGCCCAATAGCCCGGAGCCTGGAGAGTTCGGAGAGGTCACACTCTCCCCGTCCCAAGAACTGCCCCCACTATCCCCACCCCCCCTCCTTCTCTGGCCAGGGCAAGGTTTCTGGACCCGCCCCAGCCCCCAAACCCGCCAGGCATCATTGCTGTGCCGCAAAGCCCCCACAGCCGAATAGCCGGGGCCCCGTGATTTGGAAATGCCGTCTCCTCTATGACCGAACACACCCGCCACCCACGTGGCTGGCGCTCCTGCCCCTTCCCCACAAAACTTGCTGGGCTCCGATGCTGTGCGGCGAAGCACCCCACAGTAGAATAGCCAGACCTCGCGGTTTGTAAATTTCGCCTCCTCCATTACTGATGCCAGCATACTAGGGGAAGTTTTCCACCAACCACCCCACCCTCCCACCCACACCGCAATCCCTGCCCCAAATCAGGCCCAGCTGACAGTCCCGCGAAGCTCACTCAGGTCGAATAGCGGATTGGAAATTTCAACCACAACCCCCCCGCCCTCCCTACCACCATTGTCCAGGGGAAGGTTGACCTGCTGCTCCCAGCACTCTGCACACTGCATGGCCAACAGGCAGCCGTCAATGACACGCCAAGCTGACCCCTAAGGTCGAATAGCAGCTTGCATTCGCTCCCCCCACCACATCCTGGATGAGCACGCTGCCCAAAGTCACCTCCGTCTTGAGGAGGGGACACCCTCCTTCCCCCGTCGCCAACCCGGGATGGAGGAGGGGAGTGTGAGGCTATTCGACATCAGTTGGCATCGTAATTCACGGCTCAACTCCCGCCCCCTGACCCGCTCGGTCCCTGAGCGGCCTCCCCAGCTCCACCGCCCCCACCCCCAACAGACACACACGCACACAAATCCCACACCCACCTCCATCTGCTATAACCAACCCAGACCCACCACCCCTCAGTCTCAGCGGACGGGTCCTGGGTGGTGTGGGGTGGAGTGGGTTGGGTTGGGGTGGGATGGGGTGGGTTGGGTTTGGGTGGGGTGGGGTGGGTGGGGGGGGCGCCGAGAGTCGACCCCGTACAACCGAGCATGAGAGGCAGAGTGTGAACGGAGGCGGGCTGTGCAACTGCATGAGGCGTCGCACTCTCCGATCGAACTCCACTCGCACGTGAGGGAGACAGTGGGGTGGAGTGGGGTGGAGTGGGGTGGGGTGGGTCGGGGGGGTTTGGTGAAGGGTGCCTGCGGGGTGCAGGGGGTGTGGGGGGATAGGCAGTGCTGCAGGGGTTATGGGCGGCCTCTTCGGTTGGCCTCAGTACCTTTGCCTGAGAGGAAGGGAAGGGGGCAGTGACGTAAACCAACCACCCCACCCGCCCAACACCGCCACCCAAACCCCGCACAACTCCAGCTTCCAGCCCCTCCCGATGAGGCAATTGGGAGGCAGCGAAGCCTCACTGGGTCGAGCAGCCGGACGCCCAATACTGCCAAAGAAGATCGGCTGA
>NW_027599686.1:0-5000 GCF_964194155.1 Cetorhinus maximus
TTACCCTCCCTCCCCCCCCTCCCTCCCTCCCCCCCTCCCTCCCTCCCTCCCCCCTCCCTCCCTCCCTCCCCTTCCTCCCTCCCTCCCCCCCCTTCCTCCCTCCCTCCCCCCCTCCCTCCCCTCCCTCCCTCCCTCCCTCCCTCCCTCCCTCCCTCCCTCCCTCCCCCCCTCCCTCCCCTCCCCCCCTCCCTCCCTCCCTCCCTCCCTCCCCCCCTCCCCTCCCTCCCCCCCTCCCTCCCTCCCCCCCTCCCTCCCTCCCCCCCTCCCCCCCTCCCTCCCTCCCCCCCTCCCCCCCTCCCTCCCTCCCTCCCCTTCCTCCCTCCCTCCCCTCCCTCCCTCCCTCCCCCCCCTCCCCTCCCTCCCTCCCCTCCCTCCCTCCCTCCCCCCCTCCCCTCCCTCCCCCCCCTCCCCTCCCTCCCCCCCCTCCCCTCCCTCCCCCCCCTCCCCCCACCTCCCCTCCCTCCCCTCCCCCCCCTCCCTCCCCTCCCCCCCCTCCCTCCCTCCCCCCCTCCCTCCCTCCCTCCCCTCCCTCCCTCCCTCCCCCCACCTCCCTCCCCCCCTCCCTCCCTCCCCTCCCTCCCTCCCTCCCCCCACCTCCCTCCCCCCACCTCCCTCCCCCCACCTCCCTCCCCCCCTCCCTCCCTCCTCCCCCCCTCCCTCCCTCCCCCCCCTCCCCCCCTCCCCGCTCAGAACAGTAACCCGCCGCCCCCCCCCCCACCTCTCTCTCGAGGGTCAGCCTGGGGAGGGGCAGTGTGCGAGGGTCAGCCTGGGGGGAGGAGGGGGGGGGGTCAGCCTGGGTGGGGGAGGGTCAGCCTGTGGGGGGAGGGTGGGGGGAGGGTCAGCCTGTGGGGGGAGGGTGGGGGGAGGGTCAGCCTGTGGGAGGGGGGGGGAGGGTCAGCCTGTGGGGGGTGTGGGGGGGAGGGTCAGCCTGTGGGGGGTGTGGGGGGGAGGGTCAGCCTGTTGTGGGGTGGAGGGGAAGGTCACTCTGGTGGTGGTGGTGGGGGGGGGGGGGTAGGGTCAGCCTTGGTGGGGGCGGAAGGGTGAGCCTGGGGGTGGGGGGGGGGGTGGGTAGGGGAGGGTCAGCCTGTGGGGTGGGGGGAGGTGCTGGTGGTCCTGAGTCCCACACTCAGAGGGAGACAAGACAAAGGCTGTAACTGCAACAGAACCGGCCACTTTGTTATTGGGGGGTGGTGGGGGTGAGCTTAGCATCTACCCATCCTCCCCCTCCACACAGCGCCACCCACCTCCCTCTCCCTCGCCTCGTCTAATCTCCTCCCCCCGGCTAATCTCTCCTCTTCTTCCCTCCCACAGGGCTGGTCCACGGGCAGGATCTCCAACATCCCCTTCTACTTTGTGAGCGAGCAGACCTTCCAGCCCAACACAGGCTGCAGTCCGGCCTTCCTCTGTACCACCAACTGCTCCGCCCGGGGCCTCTTCTCCGAGCTGTGAGCACCCCTCCCCCCCACCGACCCCTGAACCCGGCTCTCCCTCCCCCCGGGGACAGCCGGAGCACCCCCATCCCCATCTGTCTGAGCGTCAAGAAATAAAACCGTTTGCTAACTGATGTCCTCCGAGTGTCTGGACAATGTTGACAGCCTATTGGCTAAAGTGGGGCAAGAGGAGGAGGATGGGGTATAAACTTCAGGACAACTGGACATCCAGCACCTGGAGTACGATAGCCAGTTTCAGTCTCATGACTTAAAAGGAGGGGAAACGTACTGGCATCGGAGGCCGTTCGGAGAAGGTTCACTGGGCTGATCCCTGGGACGAAGGGGGGTTTGTCTCACGGGGAAAGGTGGAGCAGGTTGGGGCCCTGTCCCCCGTTGGGAGTTTAGAAGAACGAGAGGTGATCTTAACGAAACAGATCAGATTCTGAGAGGAGGAGGGGGGGGCTTGACGGGGTGGATGCTGAGAGGATGTTTTCCCTCCCCACCTCGTGGGGGAATCTAGAGCGAGGGGGGAGGGAGGGGGACACAGTTTCAGAATAAGGGGTCTCCCATTGAAGACGGAGACGAGGAGGAATTTCTTCTCTCAGAGGGTGGTCAGTCTGTGGAATTCTCTCCCCCACCCCCCCAGAGAGAGCAGCGGAGGCTGGGTCAGTGAATATATTCGAGGCCGAGTGAGACGGGTTTCTCATCGACGAGGGAGTCGAGGGTTATGGAAAGTGGAGTTAAAGTCATGTCAGATTTTTTCTTATTCATTCACGGGATGTGGGGGTTCTCTGGGCTGGGCCCAGCATTTATTACCCATCCCTAATTGCCCCTTGAGAAGGTGGGGGGTGAGCCGCCTTCTTGTACCGCTGCAGTCCCCGTGTGGTGTAGGTACACCCACGGCGCTGTTAGGGAGGGAGTTCCAGGATTTTGTCCGTGTGGTGTAGGTACACCCACGGCGCTGTTAGGGAGGGAGTTCCAGGATTTTGTCCGTGTGGTGTAGGTACACCCACGGCGCTGTTAGGGAGGGAGTTCCAGGATTCTGACCCGGCGACAGTGAAGGAACGGCCGATATATTCCCAAGTCGGGATGGTGAGTGGCTCGGGAGGGGAACTTGCAGGTGGTGGTGTTCCCCGTGTGTCTGCTGCCCTCGTCCTAGATGGTAGAGGTGGTGGGTTTGGGCGGCGCTGTCGAAGGAGCCCTTGGCGAGTTGCTGCAGTGCATCTTGTCGATGGTACACACACTGCTGCCCCTGTGCGTCGGTGGTGGTGGTGGAGGGAGTGAATGTTGGTGGATGGGGTGCCCCATCGAGCGGGGGCTGCTTTGTCCTGGACGGTGTCGAGCTTCTCGAGTGTTGTGGGAGCCGCACTCATCCAGGCAAGTGGGGAGTGTTCCATCACACTCCTGACTTGTGCCTTGTCGATGGTGGACAGGCTTTGGGGGGGAGGGTCAGGAGGTGAGTGACTCTCCGCAGGATTCCCAGCCTCTGACCTGCTCTTGTAGCCACAGTATTTATGTGGCTGGTCCCAGTTCAGTATCTGGTCAATGGTAACCCCCAGGATGTTGATAGTGGGGGGGATTCAGCGATGGTGATGCCATTGAAGGTCAAGGGGAAATGGTTAGATTCTCCCTTGTTGGAGATGGTCATTGCCTGACACTTGTGTGTGTGGCCCGAATGTTACTTGCCACTGGTCAGTCCCGAGTCTGGATATTGTCCAGGTCTTGCTGCATTTGGACACGGGGCTGCTTCAGTATCTGAGGAGTCGCGAATGGTGCTGAACATTGTGCAATTTAGCCTCGATCTTATTGAATGGTGGAGGAGGAGCAAGCGGCCAAGTGACCTACTCCCCTCCCATTTCTCTGCTCGATGACACTGCTGAGTCTCCTGGACACTCTGGGACCTTCTGTCGAGCGGTCATTACAGGAAGAGAGAGGACAATGAACAGTTTGACCAAGCAGAGTTTATTACCGGTCCGGTTCCCCACACACATACACACAATTGCCGTTCGGACCCCTGGCTCAACCCAGCTTGGACTCGGGCGTCCCGTTGACCCCAGAGGCCTGGTCAAGGGTCACTCGCGCCATCTGCAGGGCCCCCTCCTTGGTTGCATTTCCTCCAATAAACCCGTTGGCGTGGACAAACACGCAGCCTGCAATCCCACTGGCAGCAGAGAGTTGGTCATCCCTCAACCCTCGCCAGCTCTCCATCAGCGATAGCCTTAAAGAGACCAGACACGCCAAGTTACAGACAGGAGTATCACGCAGACTGGAATCTCATCGAGGGCGGGATTACAGATAAAATACATTACCCAGGAGGGAGTTACAGACCGGAATCTAATCGGGGAGGTTCGGGGTGGTTTATATATAGAATAACAGATACCCGGGAGTGAGGTACAGACTGGAATCTAATCGGGGGTGTTCGGGGGGTTTATATATAGAATAACAGATACCCGGGAGTGAGTTACAGGCTGGAATCTAATCGAGGGGTTCGGGGGGTTTATATATAGAATAACAGATACCCGGGAGTGAGTTACAGACTGGAATCTGATCGAGGGGTTCGGGGTGGTTTATATATAGAATAACAGATACCCGGGAGTGAGTTACAGACTGGAATCTAATCGGGGGGTTCGGGGTGGTTTATATATAGAATAACAGATACCCGGGAGTGAGTTACAGACTGGAATCTGATCGAGGGGTTCGGGGTGGTTTATATATAGAATAACAGATACCCGGGAGTGAGGTACAGACTGGAATCTAATCGGGGGGTTCGGGGGGGTTTATATATAGAATAACAGATACCCGGGAGTGAGGTACAGACTGGAATCTAATCGGGGGTGTTCGGGGGTGGTTTATATATAGAATAACAGATACCCGGGAGTGAGTTACAGACTGGAATCTAATCGAGGGGTTCGGGGTGGTTTATATATAGAATAACAGATACCCGGGAGTGAGGTACAGACTGGAATCTAATCGGGGGTGTTCGGGGGTGGTTTATATATAGAATAACAGATACCCGGGAGTGAGTTACAGACTGGAATCTAATCGAGGGGTACGGGGTGATTTATATATAGAATAACAGATACCCGGGAGTGAGGTACAGACTGGAATCTAATCGGGGGTGTTCGGGGGTGGTTTATATATAGAATAACAGATACCCGGGAGTGAGTTACAGACTGGAATCTCATCGAGGGGTTTGCGGGTGGGGTTTATATATAGAATAACAGATACCCGGGAGTGAGTTACAGACTGGAATCTAATCGGGGGGTTCGGGGGGGTTTATATATAGAATAACAGATACCCGGGAGTGAGTTACAGACTGGAATCTGATCGAGGGGGTTTTGAGGGGCTGGGATGTGGGAGGTTTATATTCGATACTTCCTGGTTAAACTCCGGAACTGCTCAATGTTGCTCTCCTGCCGGCGACACTGACCTGTTTTGGAAAGTTGCGAGTCCCTGGGGCACACACTGAACTCTCCACTGGGCCCGCTGGTCCGGGAACAACACAAACTTAATGGGCTTCTCCACCCGCAGCTCCTTCTCCAGTTCAAACAGATGCTCCTTCCAAGGGCA
>NW_027599686.1:12500-23090 GCF_964194155.1 Cetorhinus maximus
TAGGCAGAGAGACTCTCACACATCTTCCAACACCACCACCGATAGGCAGAGAGACTCTCACATCTTCCAACACCACCGATAGACAGAGAGACACTCACATCTCCCAACACCACCGATAGGCAGAGAGACTCACACATCTTCCAACACCACCGATAGGCAGAGAGACTCTCACATCTCCCAACACCACCGATAGGCAGAGAGACTCACACATCTCCCAACACCACCGATAGGCAGAGAGACTCACACATCTTCCAACACCACCGATAGGCAGAGAGACCCTCACACATCTTCCAACACCACCGATAGGCAGAGAGACACTCACATCTCCCAACACCACCGATAGGCAGAGAGACTCACACATCTTCCAACACCACCGATAGGCAGAGAGACTCTCACATCTCCCAACACCACCGATAGGCAGAGAGACTCACACATCTCCCAACACCACCGATAGGCAGAGAGACTCACACATCTTCCAACACCACCGATAGGCAGAGAGACTCACACATCTTCCAACACCACCGATAGGCAGACAGACTCACACATCTTCCAACACCACCGATAGGCAGAGAGACTCTCACATCTCCCAACACCACCACCGATAGGCAGAGAGACTCACACATCTCCCAACACCACCGATAGGCAGAGAGACTCACACATCTTCCAACACCACCGATAGGCAGAGAGACCCTCACACATCTTCCAACACCACCGATAGGCAGAGAGACCCTCACACATCTTCCAACACCACCGATAGGCAGAGAGACTCTCACATCTCCCAACACCACCGATAGGCAGGGAGACTCTCACACATCTTCCAACACCACCGATAGACAGAGAGACTCTCACATCTCCCAACACCACCGATAGGCAGAGAGACTCTCACATCTCCCAACACCACCGATAGACAGACAGACTCTCACATCTCCCAACACCACCAATACGCAGAGAGACCCACACACATCTTCCAACACCACCGATAGACAGACAGACTCTCACATCTCCCAACACCACCGATAGGCAGAGAGACTCTCACATCTGCCAACACCACCAATAGGCAGAGAGACTCACACCATCTTCCAACACCACCAATAGGCAGAAAGACCCAGACACATCTTCCAACACCACCGATAGGCAGAGAGACTCTCACATCTTCCAACACCACCACCGATAGGCAGAGACTCACACCATCTTCCAACACCACCAATAGGCAGAGAGACCCACACACATCTTACAACACCACCGATAGGCAGAGAGACTCTCACACATCTTCCAACACCACCACCGATAGGCAGAGAGACTCTCACACATCTTCCAACACCACCGATAGGCAGAGACCCTCACACATCTTCCAACGCCACCGATAGGCAGAGAGACTCTCACATCTCCCAACACCACCGATAGGCAGAGAGACCCTCACACATCTTCCAACACCACCGATAGGCAGAGAGACTCTCACACATCTTCCAACACCACCGATAGGCAGAGAGACTCTCACACATCTTCCAACACCACCACCGCTAGGCAGAGAGACTCTCACACATCTTCCAACACCACCACCGATAGGCAGAGAGACTCTCACACATCTTCCAACACCACCACCGATAGGCAGAGACTCTCACACATCTTCCAACACCACCGATAGGCACAGAGACTCTCACCATCTTCCAACACCACCGATAGGCAGAGTGTCTGACACATCTTCCAACACCACCGATAGGCAGAGAGACTCACACACATCTCCCAACACCACCGATAGGCAGAGAGACCCTCACACATCTTCCAACACCACCGACAGGCAGAGTGTCTGACACATCTTCCAACACCACCGATAGGCAGAGAGACTCTCACATCTTCCAACACCACCGATAGGCAGAGAGACTCACACATCTTCCAACACCACCGATAGGCAGAGACTCTCACACATCTTCCAACACCACCGATAGGCAGAGACTCTCACACATCTTCCAACACCACCACCGATAGGCAGAGAGACTCTCACACATCTTCCAACACCACCACCGATAGGCAGAGAGACTCTCACACATCTTCCAACACCACCGATAGGCAGAGAGACTCTCACATCTTCCAACACCACCGATAGACAGAGAGACTCACACATCTTCCAACACCACCACCGATAGGCAGAGAGACTCTCACATCTTCCAACACCACCGATAGGCAGAGAGACTCACACACATCTTCCAACACCAGCGATAGGCAGAGAGACTCTCACACATCTTCCAACACCACCGATAGGCAGAGAGACTCACACACATCTTCCAACACCAGCGATAGGCAGAGAGACTCTCACACATCTTCCAACACCACCGATAGGCAGAGAGACTCACACATCTTCCAACACCGCCGATAGGCAGAGAGACTCACCTCTGATGATGGTCATACCGGTGTTTCCCAGGATCGTAAACACCCCCCACATCCACCACCACGTCACACTCGGACAGCACTTTAGGGTCACGAGTCCGAACAATCTGTGCGTCCTGGAACAGAGACAGAGTAATCTTACACTGAACAGTGTCTCTGTACAGTTACACAGGGAGTAATCTTACACTGAACAGTGTCTCTGTACAGTTACACAGGGAGTGATCTTACACTGAACAGCGACTCTGTACAGTTACACAGGGAGTAATCTTACACTGAACAGTGACTCTGTACAGTTACACAGGGAGTGACCCTTACCCTGAATAAACAGTGACTCTGTACAGTAACACAGGGAGTAATCTTACACTGAACAGTGTCTCTGTACAGTTACACAGGGAGTGATCTTACACTGAACAGCGACTCTGTACAGTTACACAGGGAGTAATCTTACACTGAACAGTGACTCTGTACAGTTACACAGGGAGTGACCCTTACCCTGAATAAACAGTGACTCTGTACAGTAACACAGGGAGTAATCTTACACTGAACAGTGTCTCTGTACAGTTACACAGGGAGTAATCTTACGCTGAACAGCGACTCTGTACAGTTACACAGGGAGTAATCTTACACTGAACAGTGACTCTGTACAGTTACACAGGGAGTGACCCTTACCCTGAATAAACAGTGACTCTGTACAGTAACACAGGGAGTAATCTTACACTGAACAGTGTCTCTGTACAGTTACACAGGGAGTAATCTTACACTGAACAGCGACTCTGTACAGTTACACAGGGAGTAATCTTACACTGAACAGTGACTCTGTACAGTTACACAGGGAGTGACCCTTACCCTGAATAAACAGTGACTCTGTACAGTTACACAGTGAGTGATCCTTACCCTGAATAAACAGTGACTCTGTACAGTTACACAGTGAGTGACCCTTACCCTGAATAAACAGTGACTCTGTACAGTTACACAGTGAGTGATCCTTACTCTGAATAAACAGTGACTCTGTACAGTTACACAGTGAGTGATCCTTACCCTGACTAAACAGAGACTCTGTACAGTTACACAGTGAGTGATCCTTACCCTGAATAAACAGTGACTCTGTACAGTTACACAGGGAGTGACCCTTACCCTGAATAAACAGTGACTCTGTACAGTTACACAGTGAGTGATCTTACACTGAATAAACAGTGACTCTGTACAGTTACACAGGGAGTAATCTTACACTGAACAGTGTCTCTGTACAGTTACACAGGGAGTAATCTTACACTGAACAGTGTCTCTGTACAGTTACACAGGGAGTAATCTTACACTGAACAGTGACTCTGTACAGTTACACAGGGAGTAATCTTACACTGAACAGTGTCTCTGTACAGTTACACAGGGAGTAATCTTACACTGAACAGTGTCTCTGTACAGTTACACAGGGAGTAATCTTACACTGAACAGTGTCTCTGTACAGTTACACAGGGAGTAATCTTACACTGAACAGTGACTCTGTACAGTTACACAGGGAGTAATCTTACACTGAACAGTGACTCTGTACAGTTACACAGGGAGTAATCTTACACTGAATAAACAGAGACTCTGTACAGTTACACAGTGAGTGATCCTTACCCTGAATAAACAGTGACTCTGTACAGTTACACAGGGAGTAATCTTACACTGAACAGTGTCTCTGTACAGTTACACAGGGAGTAATCTTACACTGAACAGTGTCTCTGTACAGTTACACAGGGAGTAATCTTACACTGAACAGTGTCTCTGTACAGTTACACAGGGAGTAATCTTACACTGAACAGTGTCTCTGTACAGTTACACAGGGAGTAATCTTACACTGAACAGTGTCTCTGTACAGTTACACAGGGAGTAATCTTACACTGAACAGTGACTCTGTACAGTTACACAGGGAGTAATCTTACACTGAACAGTGTCTCTGTACAGTTACACAGGGAGTAATCTTACACTGAACAGTGACTCTGTACAGTTACACAGGGAGTAATCTTACACTGAACAGTGACTCTGTACAGTTACACAGGGAGTAATCTTACACTGGACAGTGTCTCTGTACAGTTACACAGTGAGTAATCTTACATTGAACAGTGACTCTGTACAGTTACACAGGGAGTAATCTTACACTGAACAGTGACTCTGTACAGTTACACAGGGAGTAATCTTACACTGAACAGTGTCTCTGTACAGTTACACAGTGAGTAATCTTACACTGAACAGTGACTCTGTACAGTTACACAGGGAGTAATCTTACACTGAACAGCGACTCTGTACAGTTACACAGGGAGTAATCTTACACTGAACAGTGTCTCTGTACAGTTACACAGTGAGTAATCTTACACTGAACAGTGACTCTGTACAGTTACAAAGGGAGTAATCTTACACTGAACAGCGACTCTGTACAGTTACACAGTGAGTGATCCTTACCCTGAATAAACAGTGACTCTGTACAGTTACACAGGGAGTGACCCTTACCCTGAATAAACAGTGACTCTGTACAGTTACACAGTGAGTGATCCTTACCCTGAATAAACAGTGACTCTGTACAGTTACACAGTGAGTGATCCTTACCCTGAATAAACAGTGACTCTGTACAGTTACACAGTGAGTGATCCTCACCCTGAATAAACAGTGACTCTGTACAGTTACACAGTGAGTGATACTTACCTTGAATAAACAGTGACTCTGTACAGTTACACAGTGAGTGATCCTTTCCCTGAATAAACAGTGACTCTGTACAGTTACACAGTGAGTGATCCTTACCCTGAATAAACAGTGACTCTGTACAGTTACACAGTGAGTGATCCTCACCCTGAATAAACAGTGACTCTGTACAGTTACACAGTGAGTGACCCTTACCCTGAATAAACAGTGACTCTGTACAGTTACACAGTGAGTGATCCTTACCCTGAATAAACAGTGACTCTGTACAGTTACACAGTGAGTGACCCTTACCCTGAATAAACAGTGACTCTGTACAGTTACACAGTGAGAGATCCTTACTCTGAATAAACAGTGACTCTGTACAGTTACACAGTGAGTGATCCTTACCCTGACTAAACAGAGACTCTGTACAGTTACACAGTGAGTGATCCTTACCCTGAATAAACAGTGACTCTGTACAGTTACACAGGGAGTGACCCTTACCCTGAATAAACAGTGACTCTGTACAGTTACACAGTGAGTGATCTTACACTGAATAAACAGTGACTCTGTACAGTTACACAGGGAGTAATCTTACACTGAACAGTGTCTCTGTACAGTTACACAGGGAGTAATCTTACACTGAACAGTGTCTCTGTACAGTTACACAGGGAGTAATCTTACACTGAACAGTGACTCTGTACAGTTACACAGGGAGTAATCTTACACTGAACAGTGTCTCTGTACAGTTACACAGGGAGTAATCTTACACTGAACAGTGTCTCTGTACAGTTACACAGGGAGTAATCTTACACTGAACAGTGTCTCTGTACAGTTACACAGGGAGTAATCTTACACTGAACAGTGACTCTGTACAGTTACACAGGGAGTAATCTTACACTGAACAGTGACTCTGTACAGTTACACAGGGAGTAATCTTACACTGAATAAACAGAGACTCTGTACAGTTACACAGTGAGTGATCCTTACCCTGAATAAACAGTGACTCTGTACAGTTACACAGTGAGTGATCCTTACCCTGAATAAACAGTGACTCTGTACAGTTACACAGGGAGTAATCTTACACTGAACAGTGTCTCTGTACAGTTACACAGGGAGTAATCTTACACTGAACAGTGTCTCTGTACAGTTACACAGGGAGTAATCTTACACTGAACAGTGTCTCTGTACAGTTACACAGGGAGTAATCTTACACTGAACAGTGTCTCTGTACAGTTACACAGGGAGTAATCTTACACTGAACAGTGTCTCTGTACAGTTACACAGGGAGTAATCTTACACTGAACAGTGACTCTGTACAGTTACACAGGGAGTAATCTTACACTGAACAGTGACTCTGTACAGTTACACAGGGAGTAATCTTACACTGGACAGTGTCTCTGTACAGTTACACAGTGAGTAATCTTACACTGAACAGTGACTCTGTACAGTTACACAGGGAGTAATCTTACACTGAACAGTGACTCTGTACAGTTACACAGGGAGTAATCTTACACTGAACAGTGTCTCTGTACAGTTACACAGTGAGTAATCTTACACTGAACAGTGACTCTGTACAGTTACACAGGGAGTAATCTTACACTGAACAGCGACTCTGTACAGTTACACAGTGAGTAATCTTACACTGAACAGTGACTCTGTACAGTTACACAGGGAGTAATCTTACACTGAACAGCGACTCTGTACAGTTACACAGTGAGTGATCCTTACCCTGAATAAACAGTGACTCTGTACAGTTACACAGGGAGTGACCCTTACCCTGAATAAACAGTGACTCTGTACAGTTACACAGTGAGTGATCCTTACCCTGAATAAACAGTGACTCTGTACAGTTACACAGTGAGTGATCCTTACCCTGAATAAACAGTGACTCTGTACAGTTACACAGTGAGTGATCCTCACCCTGAATAAACAGTGACTCTGTACAGTTACACAGTGAGTGATACTTACCTTGAATAAACAGTGACTCTGTACAGTTACACAGTGAGTGATCCTTACCCTGAATAAACAGTGACTCTGTACAGTTACACAGTGAGTGACCCTTACCCTGAATAAACAGTGACTCTGTACAGTTACACAGTGAGTGACCCTTACCCTGAATAAACAGTGACTCTGTACAGTTACACAGTGAGTGATCCTTACCCTGAATAAACAGTGACTCTGTACAGTTACACAGTGAGTGACCCTTACCCTGAATAAACAGTGACTCTGTACAGTTACACACTGAGTGATCCTTACTCTGAATAAACAGTGACTCTGTACAGTTACACAGTGAGTGATCCTTACCCTGACTAAACAGAGACTCTGTACAGTTACACAGTGAGTGATCCTTACCCTGAATAAACAGTGACTCTGTACAGTTACACAGGGAGTGACCCTTACCCTGAATAAACAGTGACTCTGTACAGTTACACAGTGAGTGATCTTACACTGAATAAACAGTGACTCTGTACAGTTACACAGGGAGTAATCTTACACTGAACAGTGTCTCTGTACAGTTACACAGGGAGTAATCTTACACTGAACAGTGTCTCTGTACAGTTACACAGGGAGTAATCTTACACTGAACAGTGACTCTGTACAGTTACACAGGGAGTAATCTTACACTGAACAGTGTCTCTGTACAGTTACACAGGGAGTAATCTTACACTGAACAGTGTCTCTGTACAGTTACACAGGGAGTAATCTTACACTGAACAGTGTCTCTGTACAGTTACACAGGGAGTAATGTTACACTGAACAGTGACTCTGTACAGTTACACAGGGAGTAATCTTACACTGAACAGTGACTCTGTACAGTTACACAGGGAGTAATCTTACACTGAATAAACAGAGACTCTGTACAGTTACACAGTGAGTGATCCTTACCCTGAATAAACAGTGACTCTGTACAGTTACACAGTGAGTGATCCTTACCCTGAATAAACAGTGACTCTGTACAGTTACACAGGGAGTAATCTTACACTGAACAGTGTCTCTGTACAGTTACACAGGGAGTAATCTTACACTGAACAGTGTCTCTGTACAGTTACACAGGGAGTAATCTTACACTGGGAGTAATCTTACACTGAACAGTGTCTCTGTACAGTTACACAGGGAGTAATCTTACACTGAACAGTGTCTCTGTACAGTTACACAGGGAGTAATCTTACACTGAACAGTGACTCTGTACAGTTACACAGGGAGTAATCTTACACTGAACAGTGACTCTGTACAGTTACACAGGGAGTAATCTTACACTGAACAGTGTCTCTGTACAGTTACACAGTGAGTAATCTTACACTGAACAGTGTCTCTGTACAGTTACACAGTGAGTAATCTTACACTGAACAGTGACTCTGTACAGTTACACAGGGAGTAATCTTACACTGAACAGTGTCTCTGTACAGTTACACAGTGAGTAATCTTACACTGAACAGTGACTCTGTACAGTTACACAGGGAGTACTCTTACACTGAACAGCGACTCTGTACAGTTACACAGTGAGTGATCCTTACCCTGAATAAACAGTGACTCTGTACAGTTACACAGGGAGTGACCCTTACCCTGAATAAACAGTGACTCTGTACAGTTACACAGTGAGTGATCCTTACCCTGAATAAACAGTGACTCTGTACAGTTACACAGTGAGTGATCCTTACCCTGAATAAACAGTGACTCTGTACAGTTACACAGGGAGTGACCCTTACCCTGAATAAACAGTGACTCTGTACAGTTACACAGTGAGTGATCCTTACCCTGAATAAACAGTGACTCTGAACAGTTACACAGTGAGTGATCCTTACCCTGAATAAACAGTGACTCTGTACAGTTACACACTGAGTGATCCTCACCCTGAATAAACAGTGACTCTACAGTTACACAGTGAGTGATCCTTACCCTGAATAAACAGTGACTCTGTACAGTTACACAGTGAGTGACCCTTACCCTGAATAAACAGTGACTCTGTACAGTTACACAGTGAGTGATCCTTACCCTGAATAAACAGAGACTCTGTACAGTTACACAGTGAGTGATCCTCACCCTGAATAAACAGTGACTCTGTACAGTTACACAGTGAGTGATCCTCACCCTGAATAAACAGTGACTCTGTACAGTTACACAGTGAGTGATCCTTACCCTGAATAAACAGTGACTCTGTACAGTTACACAGTGAGTGATCCTCACCCTGAATAAACAGTGACTCTGTACAGTTACACAGTGAGTGATACTTACCCTGAATAAACAGTGACTCTGTACAGTTACACAGTGAGTGATCCTTACTCTGAATAAACAGTGACTCTGTACAGTTACACAGTGAGTGATCCTTTCCCTGAATAAACAGTGACTCTGTACAGTTACACAGTGAGTGATCCTTACCCTGAATAAACAGTGACTCTGTACAGTTACACAGTGAGTGATCCTCACCCTGAATAAACAGTGACTCTGTACAGTTACACAGTGAGTGACCCTTACCCTGAATAAACAGTGACTCTGTACTGTTACACAGTGAGTGATCCTTACCCTGAATAAACAGTGACTCTGTACAGTTACACAGTGAGTGACCCTTACCCTGAATAAACAGTGACTCTGTACAGTTACACAGTCAGTGATCCTTACTCTGAATAAACAGTGACTCTGTACAGTTACACAGTGAGTGATCCTTACCCTGACTAAACAGAGACTCTGTACAGTTACACAGTGAGTGATCCTTACCCTGAATAAACAGTGACTCTGTATAGTTACACAGTGAGTGATCCTTACCCTGAATAAACAGTGATTCTGTACAGTTACACAGTGAGTGATCCTTACCCTGAATAAACAGTGACTCTGTATAGTTACACAGTGAGTGATCCTTACCCTGAATAAACAGTGATTCTGTACAGTTACACAGTGAGTGACACTTACCCTGAATAAACAGTGTCTCTGTACAGATACACAGTGAGTGATCCTTACCCTGAATAAACAGTGATTCTGTACAGTTACACAGTGAGTGACACTTACCCTGAATAAACAGTAACTCTGTACAGTTACACAGTGAGAGATCCTTACCCTGAATAAACAGTAACTCTGTACAGTTACACAGTGAGTGATCCTTACCCTGAATAAACAGTGACTCTGTGCAGTTACACAGCGAGTGAGGTGAAGGGAGGGGGGGGTGGGGGGGGTAGTGTGGGGGGAGGGTAGGGGTGCGGCGGAGGGTAGTGGTGATGGGGAGGGTAGGAGTGTGGTGGAGGGTAGGGGTGAGGGGGAGGGTAGGGGTGGGGTAGGGTTGGGACTGAGGATGAGGATGGGGTGGAGGTGGAGGTATGGGTGGGTGTAAGGGTGAGGGTAGCGGTAGGGTTGGGGATGAGGATGAGGATGGGGGTAGGGGTATGGGTGGGGGGTAGGTGTGAGGGTGGGTGTAGGGGTGAGGATGGTGGTAGGTGTGAGGGTGAGGGATAGGGGAGGGGGAGGGGGGAGGGGGAGGGGAGGGGTGATGGGGAGGGTAGGGGTGTAGGGAGGGTAGGGGTGATGGGAGGGTATGGGTGGGGTAGCGTTGGGACT
>NW_027599687.1:0-23089 GCF_964194155.1 Cetorhinus maximus
GGCCGGCCAGGCGCCCGGCGAGGAGGGGGGCGTCCCGAGTGGGGGTCGTCGCCGAGGGGGGACCCTCGCTTCGCCGAGGGCCGGTCCCGGGACCCCAGGCCCCGGGGGCGGGGCTGGGAGTTCGGGGGGCGCCCCCGGGGCGCCGGGAGGGGCCGGGGCCAGGGCAGGACTGGGCGCGGCCCCCCGGGCGGTCGGGGGACGGGTGACCCGGTCCAGCAGCGGCTGCTCGACTGATGTGTGCCTCGTCAATAAAAAACCTTTGCTTCAGGACAATCCGGTGTCCGTCGTCTCGTCAATCGGGGGCTTGGAGGGGGGGTGAGTACACGGCCCAGTACGCCCCCCCCCCGCCCAGTCACTCCCCACCCCCAGTCACTCCCCCCCCAGTCACTCCCCCCCCAGTCACTCCCCCCCCCAGTCACTCCCCCCCCAGTCACTCCCCCCCCAGTCACTCCCCCCCAGTCACTCCCACCCCCAGTCACTCCCCACCCCCCCCCGAGTCACTCCCCCCCCACCCCCAGTCACTCCCCCCCCAGTCACTCCCCCCCCAGTCACTCCCCCCCAGTCACTCCCCCCCCAGTCACTCCCCCCCCAGTCACTCCCCCCCCAGTCACTCCCCCCCCCACCCCCAAGTGTCCAGTCACTCCCCCCCCCAGTCACTCCCCCCCCCCAGTCACTCCCCACCCCAGTCACTCCCCCCCCCAGTCACTCCCCCCCCCCAGTCACTCCCCCCCCCAGTCACTCCCCCCCCGTCTCTCCCCCACCCCCAGTCACTCCCCCCCCAGTCACTCTCCCCCCCAGTCACTCCCCCCCCCAGTCACTCCCCCCCACCCAATCACCCCCCCCCCCCAAGTCACTCCCCCCCCAGTCACTCCCCCCCCAGTCACTCCCCCCCCACCCCAGTCACTCCCCACCCCCAGTCACTCCCCCCCAGTCACTCCCCCCCCACCCCAGTCACTCCCCCCACCCGCAGTCACTTCACCCCCCCAGTCACTCCCCCCACCCCAGTCACTCCTCCCACAAGTCACTCCCCCGTCACTCCCCCCGTACATTCCTCCTCCCAATCTACTTCGTCTACTCCCCTTTTCCACCCCTCTCCTCCCCTCTCCTGCCTCCTCCATCCCTCCTCTCCCCTCCCTCCCCCCGTTTCACTCTCCCCCTCACCTCGTTCCCTCGCTCCGTTTCCCCCCCTCCTCCTCCTCCCTGTCCCCCACCCCCCTCCGCAGCCCCTGCTGCTCCTGCCATCTCCTTCTGGCCAGTCACCCCCATCTGCTCACTGAGAGGACGTCGGGCCCTAAAGCACTTCGGTGGGGGGAGACACAGACACGGGGCCCGACCCCGATAATCCCGGGATTGTGGGAAGCAGCTGGATGAAGCAGATCTCACCGAGACAAAGTCAAAGTGCAGCTTTAATCACCAGAGACAGATCTCTACAAAATACCGTCACAAATTTCCATAACAGAATCAGATTCACCATCTCGGGGGAGGGGGTGGGGAGGTGGTGGGGGGAGGGGGGGGTGGGGAGGGAGGGGGAGGAATCCCACAGCCCCAGGCGGAGGGGATGCGAGGGTCGAACTCACTCCCCCTGCGCCCAGTTCGCGCCCAGCGCCTGCCCTGCAGCCCCACCGCGGAGAGAAGCGCGGGATCGCATCTCCGGGATGGGTGGGATCTTCCTGTGCGCCGCCCGCGCCCCGGGGTGGGCAGGGGCGGGGGGGCGCTCGGTCCCACGGCCGGCTTCGAGGTGGGTCAGCCGCCAAGCGCTAGGCCGCAAATGGAGCCCGGGGCCTTTTCTGTAGGTTGTGTTGGTGCGCGTGTGTGAATGTGTGTGTGTGAGAGAGTGAGTCCGTGTCTGTGTATGTGAGAGTGTGTGTGTGTATGTGAGAAAGTGAAAATGTGTGTGTGTGTCTGTATGTGTGCGTGTGTGTGCCTGTATCTGTGTGTGTGAGAGAGTGTGTATGTGTGTGAGAGAGTGTGTGTTTGCCTGTATGTGTGCGTGCGTGCGTGAGAGAATGTGCGCCTGTATGTATGTGTGTGTGTGTATCTGTGTGTGTGAGAGACAGTGTGTGCCTGTATGTATGTGTGTGTGAGAGAGTGTGTGCCTGTATGTGTGTATGTGAGAGAGTGTGTATGTGTGTGAGAGAGTGTGTGTTTGCCTGTATGTGTGTGTGCGTGAGAGAGTGTGCGCCTGTATGTGTGTGTGTGTGTGCCTGTATGTGTGTGTGTGAGAGAGAGTGTGTGCCTGTATCTGTGTGTGTGAGAGACAGTGTGTGCCTGTATGTATGTGTGTGTGAGAGTGTGTGTGCCTGTATGTGTGTATGTGAGAGAGTGTGTATGTGTGTGAGAGAGTGTGTGTTTGCCTGTATGTGTGTGCGTGAGAGAGTGTGCGCCTGTATGTGTGTGTGCCTGTATGTGTGTGTGTGTGAGAGAGAGTGTGTGCCTGTATCTGTGTGTGTGAGAGAGACAGTGTTTGCCTGTACCTCTGTGTGTGAGAGAGAGTGTGTGCCTGTATCTGTGTGTGTGTGTGTGTGTGTGTGTGTGAGAGACAGTGTTTGCCTGTATCTCTGTGTGTGAGAGAGAGTGTGTGCCTGTATGTGTGTGTGTGTGTGTGAGAGAGAGTGTGTGCCTGTATCTGTGCGTGTGAGAGACAGTGTTTGCCTGTATCTCTGTGTGTGAGAGAGAGTGTGTGCCTGTATCTCTGTGTGTGTGTGTGTGTGTGTGTGTGAGAGACAGTGTGTGCCTGTATCTGTGTGTATGTGTGAGAGAAGCTCGATCAATCCGATCCCGGTACAGGCCGGGGGCGGGGGGGCGGCCCGGGTGAGACAGTGTTGGTGCCGGATTTACTGACCCTGGAGTTCCTCGATCGAGCCCAGGCTCCGGGAACGGGGGGTGGAACTGAGACTGGAGACTCTTGGGGCCTCGGAGGGGGTCCGGAGAGGCAGCGGAGTTACGATCGGTCACCGACCGAGAGAGAGAGAGAGAGAAAAAAGACCCGGTTTCGGAAAACCGCCCCCCCCACCCCCACCCCCGGGAATCGAGAGCAGAGAACGGCCCGAGGAGACGGGGGGTCTCCGGGGACTGAGAGAGGGTGGGGTCGTGGGGGGGGGTGGGGGAGAGGATCGGGGCTCCCGTTCAGACGGGCCGGAGGGAGAGGGCGGCCAGGGGGAGCAGGAGCCCGAACCAGAGCTGCCCACGCCTGGCGCCGCCGGAGGTGGTGGCCATCAGCTGCTGCGGGGTGGAGTCACCCCCATGTGCGCCCCCAGCGGGCAAGCGGGTGGGCCCGATCTCCGGTCCTCGCGAAGCCGCGGGCGACGCCCACACCGGGTTCCCGTTCGACTGGACCGGCCGGAAATTGTCCACCAGCTTGATGCCATCTGCGTGCTTCACGTAGAGGCTGTCAAAGAATCTCTCCACCTGCAAACAGGGACAGCACGGGGTTAGATACAGAGTAAAGCTCCCTCTACACCATCCCCATCAAACTCTCCCAGGGCAGGTACAGCACGGGGTTAGATACAGAGTAAAGCTCCCTCTACACCGTCCCCATCAAACTCTCCCAGGACAGGTACAGCACGGGGTTAGATACAGAGTAAAGCTCCCTCTACACCGTCCCCCATCAAACACTCCCAGGACAGGTACAGCACGGGGTTAGATACACAGTAAAGCTCCCTCTACACCGTCCCCATCAAACACTCCCAGGACAGGTACAGCACGGGGTTAGATACAGAGTAAAGCTCCCTCTACACCGTCCCCATCAAACACTCCCAGGACAGGTACAGCACGGGGTTAGATACAGAGTAAAGCTCCCTCTACACCGTCCCCATCAAACACTCCCAGGACAGGTACAGCACGGGGTTAGATACAGAGTAAAGCTCCCTCTACACTGACACCATCAAACACTCCCAGGACAGGTACAGCACGGGGTTAGATACAGAGTAAAGCTCCCTCTACACCGTCCCCATCAAACACTCCCAGGACAGGTACAGCACGGGGTTAGATACACAGTAAAGCTCCCTCTACACCGTCCCCATCAAACACTCCCAGGACAGGTACAGCACGGGGTTAGATACAGAGTAAAGCTCCCTCTACACCGTCCCCATCAAACACTCCCAGGACAGGTACAGCACGGGGTTAGATACAGAGTAAAGCTCCCTCTACACCGTCCCCCATCAAACACTCCCAGGACAGGTACAGCACGGGGTTAGATACACAGTAAAGCTCCCTCTACACCGTCCCCATCAAACACTCCCAGGACAGGTACAGCACGGGGTTAGATACAGAGTAAAGCTCCCTCTACACCGTCCCCATCAAACACTCCCAGGACAGGTACAGCACGGGGTTAGATACAGAGTAAAGCTCCCTCTACACCGTCCCCATCAAACACTCCCAGGACAGGTACAGCACGGGGTTAGATACAGAGTAAAGCTCCCTCTACACCGTCCCCATCAAACACTCCCAGGACAGGTACAGCACGGGGTTAGATACAGAGTAAAGCTCCCTCTACACCGTCCACATCAAACACTCCCAGGACAGGTACAGCACGGGGTTAGATACAGAGTAAAGCTCCCTCTACACCGTCCCCATCAAACACTCCCAGGACAGGTACAGCACGGGGTTAGATACAGAGTAAAGCTCCCTCTACACCGTCCCCATCAAACACTCCCAGGACAGGTACAGCACGGGGTTAGATACAGAGTAAAGCTCCCTCTACACTGTCCCCATCAAACTCTCCCAGGACAGGTACAGCACGGGGTTAGATACAGAGTAAAGCTCCCTCTACACTGTCCCCGTCAAACACTCCCAGGACAGGTACAGCACGGGGTTAAGGGGCTGTAGTACTTACCAGTGATGCATTTAGGCGAATGGGTTCCTCAAAGATAGTCCAAACAACCACTTCATTGCATTCTGGTGTCGTGAGGGAACCATTGTACCGATAATATTTCGTGTGGTTAACAGTGTTGATCAAATCCATGAGAGAGACAGTTTCATTCAGATCATGGTGATTCCCTAGAAATGTGAAAATGACAGGGAGGAGGTTACAGACTGAAAAGTGTGGACTTAGAGACACCAGTCAGTGTACAGATATCTCCCTGAGAGAGAGAGGGACTGAGAGACACCAGTCAGTGTACAGATATCTCCCTGAGAGAGAGAGGGGACTGAGAGACACCAGTCAGTGTACAGATATCTCCCTGAGAGAGAGAGAGGGGACTGAGAGACACCAGTCAGTGTACAGATATCTCCCTGAGAGAGAGAGAGGGGACTGAGAGACACCAGTCAGTGTACAGATATCTCCCTGAGAGAGAGAGAGGGGACTGAGAGACACCAGTCAGTGTACAGATATCTCCCTGAGAGAGAGGGGACTGAGAGACACCAGTCAGTGTACAGATATCTCCCTGAGAGAGAGAGGGACTGAGAGACACCGGTCAGTGTACAGATATCTCCCTGAGAGAGAGAGGGACTGAGAGACACCAGTCAGTGTACAGATATCTCCCTGAGAGAGAGGGGACTGAGAGACACCAGTCAGTGTACAGATATCTCCCTAAGAGAAAGAGGGGACTTAGAGACACCAGTCAGTGTACAGATATCTCCCTGAGAGAGAGAGAGGGACTGAGAGACACCAGTCAGTGTACAGATATCTCCCTGAGAGAGAGAGGGGACTGAGAGACACCAGTCAGCGTACAGATATCTCCCTGAGAGAGAGAGGGGACTGAGAGACACCAGTCAGTGTACAGATATCTCCCTGAGAGAGAGAGAGGGGACTTAGAGGCACCAGTCAGTGTACAGATACCTCCCTGAGAGAGAGAGAGAGGGGACTTAGAGACACCAGTCAGTGTACAGATATCTCCCTGAGAGAGAGGGGACTGAGAGACACCAGTCAGTGTACAGATATCTCCCTGAGAGAGAGGGGACTGAGAGACACCAGTCAATGTACAGATATCTCCCTGAAGGAAGGTGATTATGAATTTGAGTTTCTCGATATTTGGTTGACCTACCATCTTCCTCCAGGTATTTGATTGTCCTCGTTAGGTTCCTCCAGGCTGGGTTCTCTGCTATTCCACTTTCAATCTGTAACCGAAGACAGACGTCAGTAAATGCCTTCTCCCTCCATCTTGGCTGTCGTATCTCTGTATATGTCGCTCTGTCTCTCTTTCTTTCCTCTCTCTCTCTGCCATCTTATTACCAACTCCCCCCATGAGAGTGAGGTTGCCCAAGGTGTGTTGATCCAGGCGAGACCCCTCAGTGTGTGACTGTCTGGCTAGGACACTATTAAATTCTTGCGCCCTGGGTGAACTGGCTGCCCCCGCTTTATTCAGCCCCCACCACCCCCCACAGCCCCACCCCCGCACAATCCTTTGGTCAGAACTAGAGTTAAGCTGAAAACCCATCATTGTGGTTTTGAGGGAGCCGATTTGACCTGAGTTAAAGGTACGCGAAAGTTTATTAACTGCTGAAGGCAAGAAAGGATAAAACACATACACGTAAGGTCATACAGGCTAATAGTAAGAATTTAGCTTCTAGTGTAAGTGTATACAGAGATATACATATATATATTATTATATAGAAGGTATATGGAACAGTTCTAGGCTCGGGAGGAGGTGATTGAGCGTTGTGGCCATCACCATTCGAGATTCCAGTGGAATTGACTCCGGTAGATGAATAGTGGGTTTCAGGAGTGTTGACTCCGGTAGATGAATAGTCGGTTTTGGGGTTCCAGTAGTGCTGACTCCGGTAGGTGAATAGTCGGTTTTGAGGTTCCAGTAGTGTTGACTCCGGTAGATGAATAGTCGGTTTTGAGGTTCCAGTAGTGCTGACTCTGGTAGATGAATAGTCGGTTTCGAGGTTCCAGTAGTGTTGACTCCAGTAGATGAATAGTCGGTTTCGGGCTTCCAGTAGTGATGACTCCGGTAGATGAATAGTCGGTTTTGGGGTTCTAGTAGTGTTGACTCCGGTAGTTGAATAGTCGGTTTCGAGGTTCCAGTAGAGTTGACTCCGGTAGATGAATAGTCGGTTTCGAGGTTCCAGTAGTGTTGACTCCGGTAGATGAATAGTCGGTTTTGGGGTTCCAGTAGTGTTGACTCCGGTAGATGAATAGTCGGTTTCGAGGTTCCAGTGTTCAATTTGGTCGAGAGGGAGAGAGGTCGGGATACCTGCAAAATGGCGATTTGCGGGGGTACTGTGTGTGTGTGGCTGTTTGACTTCTCTGTCTCTCTCTCTCTCTCTGTCTCTGTCACTGTCTCTCCGTCTCTATCACTGTCTCTCTCTGTCTCTCTGTCACTGTCTCTCTGTCTCTATCACTGGCTCTCTCTGTCACTGTCTCTCTGTCTCTATCACTGGCTCTCTCTGTCACTGTCTCTCTGTCACTATCACTGTCTCTCTCTGTCACTGTCTCTCTGTCTCTATCACTGTCTTTCTCTGTCTCTGTCTCTCTGTCACTATCACTGTCTCTCTCTGTCTCTGTCTCTCTGTCACTGTCTCTCTGTCACTATCACTGTCTCTCTCTGTCACTGTCTCTCTGTCTCTATCTATCACTGTTGCCCACTGTCTCTCTGTCTCTGTCACTGTCTCTCTGTCTCTATCACTGTCTCTGTCTCTCTGTCTCTGTCTCTCTGTCACTGTCTCTCTGTCACTATCACTGTCTCTCTTCTCTGTCTCTCTGTCTCTACCTATCACTGTCTCTCTCTCTCTGTCACTGTCTCTCTATCTCTGTCTTCCTGCCTGTCTCTCTGTCTCTGTCAATGTCACTCTGTCTTTGTCTCTGTCTCTCTGTCTCTGACTCAATCTCTCTCTCTGTCACTGTCCCTCTGTGTCTGTCTCTCTCTCTCTCTGTCACTATCTCTCTCTCCCTGTCGCCATCTCTCTCTCTCTGTCACTGTCTCTGTCACTGTCTCTCTCTGTCACTGTCTCTCTCTGTCGCTGTCTCTCTCTCACTGTCACTGTCACACAGACATATCCAACATGGGGAGGTGAGGGCGTAGTGGTATTGACTAGTAAGCCAGAGACGTGGGTTCGAACCCTGCCATGGGATGGTGGAACTTAAATTCAATAGAAACCTGGAATTAAAAAGTCTAATGGTGACCATAGAACCATTGTCGATTGTCATAAAAACCCATCAGGTGCACTAATCCCCATTTAGGGAAGGAAAATCTGGACATGGACAAAAGAGCTGAACTCCCGAGGTGAGGTGAGAGTGACTGCCCTTGACATCAAGGCCATATTTGACCGAGTGTGGCATCAAGGAGCCCTAGCAAAACTGGAGTCAATGGGAATCAGGGGGAAAACTCTCCGCTGGTTGGAGTCATACCGAGCGCAAAGGAAGATGGTTGTGGTTGTTGGAGGTCAGTCATCTCAGCTCCAGGACATCACTGCAGGAGTTCCTCAGGGTTAGTGTCCTCGGCCCAACCATCTTCAGCTGCTTCATCAATGACCATCCGTCCATCATAAGGTCAGAAGTGGGGATGTTCGCTGATGTTTGCACAATGTTCTGCACCATTCGCGACTCCTCAGATACTGAAGCAGTCCATGTCCAAATGCAGCAAGACCTGGACAATATCCAGGCTTGTGCTGACAAGTGGCAAGTAACATTCGCGCAACACAAGTGTCAGGCAATAACCATCTCCAACAAGAGAGAATCCACCCATCGCCCCCTTAATGTTCAATGGCATTACCATCACTGAATCCCCCACTATCAACATCCTGGGGGTTACCATTGACCAGAAACTGAACTGGACCAGCCATATAAATACTGTGGTTACAAGAGCAGGTCAGAGGCTGGGAATCCTGCGGAGAGTAACTCATCTCCTGAGTCCCCAAAGACTGTCCAATATCGACAAGGCACCAGTCAGGACTATGATGGAATACTCCCCACTTGCCTGGATGAGTTGCAGCTCCCACAACACTCAAGAAGCTCGACACCATCCAGGACAAAGCAGCCCCCCCGCTCGATCGGCACCCCATCCACAAACATTCGCTCCCTCCACCACCGACGCACAGGGGCAGCAGTGTGTGTACCATCTACAAGATGCACTGCAGTAACGCGCCAAGGCTCCTTCGACAGCGCCGCCCAAACCCACGACCTCTACCACCTAGAAGGACGAGGGCAGCCGACACATGGGGAACACCACCACCTGGAAGTTCCCCTCCGAGCCCCTCACCCATCCCGACTTGGAAATATATCGGCCGTTGCTTCACTGTCGCTGGGGTCCAAATCCTGGAACTCCCTCCCTAACAGCGCCGTGGGTGTACCTACACCACACGGGACAAAATCCTGGAACTCCCTCCCTAACAGCGCCGTGGGTGTACCTACACCACACGGGATAAAATCCTGGAACTCCCTCCCTAACAGCGCCGTGGGTGTACCTACACCCACACAGGAGACAAAATCCTGGAACTCCCTCCCTAACTGCGCCGTGGGTGTACCTACACCCCACACGGGACAAAATCCTGGAACTCCCTCCCTAACAGCGCCGTGGGTGTACCTACACCACACAGGGGACAAAATCCTGGAACTCCCTCCCTAACAGCGCCGTGGGTGTACCTACACCCCACGGGGACTGCAGCGGCTCAAGAAGGCAGCTCACCCACCACCTTCTCGAAGGGGGCGATTAGGGACGGGCAACAAATGCTGGGCCCGGCCAGCGAGAGCCCACACCCCTTGAACGATTTTAAAAACAATGTCCTCTCACCTCGATGAGGAACCCCAGGACTGCCAATCCGTTTCGATGCCTAAACGCTTCTTCGAGGGTGAGGTTTTTCTGCCGATGTACGATGTGGAGCTGTCAAGAAAAGTGCATCTCGCATTTGTCTAGCGCCAGTGACATCGTAAAGCATCCCCGGGTACCCTGGACTGGAGCGATTAGCAAACCATGTTTCAAATCGAGACACTTCATCAGATATTAGGGGCAGGCAAGATCGCATCGGTTTGTCGGGAGTGTCTTCAAGGAGGAGAGAGTGAGAGAGGGGGAGGTTTAGGGAGGGAATCCCAGAGCTCAGGGCACCCTCCAGACAGCTGAAGGCCCGGCCGCCAATGGCGGAGCGATGGGAATCGGGGGGATGCTCGAGAGGCCGGAATCGGAGGAGCGCAGAGATCTTGGAGGGTTGTAGGAGGTGACAGAGATAGGGAGGGGTGTAGGGGACTGGAGGAGGTTACAGAGATAGGGAGGGTTGTAGGGGCTGTGGGGGTTACAGAGATAGGGAGGGTTGTAGGGGGTGTGGGGGTTACAGAGCTAGGGAGGGTTGGAGGGGCTGGAGGAGCTTACAGAGATAGGGAGGCGTTGTAGGGGCTGGAGGAGGTTACAGAGATAGGGAGGTGTGTAGGGGCTGCAGAAGATTACAGAGATAGGGAAGGTTGTAGGGGACTGGAGGAGGTTACAGAGATAGGGAGAGTTGTAGGGGCTGTGGGGGTTACAGAGATAGGGAGGGTTGTAGGGGGCTGGAGGAGGTTACAGAGATTGGGAGGGTTGTAGGGGCTGGAGGAGGTGACAGAGATAGGGAGGGTTGTAGGGGGTGTGGGGGTTACAGAGATAGGGAGGGTTGGAGGGGCTGGAGGAGCTTACAGAGATAGGGAGGGGTGTAGGGGCTGGAGGAGGTTACAGAGATAGGGAGGGCTGTCGGCTGGAGGATGTTTACAGAGATAGGGAGTGTTGTAGGGGCTGGAGGAGGTTACAGAGATAGGGAGGGTTGTAGGGGCTGGAGGAGTTTACAGAGATAGGGAGGGGTGTAGGGGCTGGAGGAGGTTACAGAGATAGGGAGGGTTGTAGAGGCTGGAGGAGGTTACAGAGATAGGGAGGGTTGTTGGGGCTGGAGGAGGTTACAGGGATAGGGAGGGGGGAGTGAGGGCCATGGAGGGGGTTTGAAAATGAGGGTGTGAATGTGAAAGTGGAGGGGTTGCCGGACTGGGAGCCAGTGTGGGGTCAGTGAGCGCAGGGGGTGACAGGCGAAGGGTACTCGGTGTGAGTTCGGACACGGGGGGGAGCAGCGGAGTTTGGGACGAGCTGAAGGTTAGGGAGGGTCGAACGTGGGAGAGCGGCCGGGAAATCGGCCGGAATGGTCAAGTCCGGGAGGGAAACATATGCATTGGGAGCAGGAGAAGGCCATTCAGCCCATCTCCAGCCTGCTCCCCCATTCGATAAGATCATGGCTGCTCCGATTGTGGCCTTAACTCCACTTTTCTGTCCGTTTCCCGCCCCCTCATAACCCTCGACTCCCCTCGTCGATCAGAAACCCGTCTCCCTCGGCCTGGAGTATATCCAACGCCCCGGCCTCCACTGCTCTCTGGGGGGGTGGTGGGGAGAGAATCCCACAGACTGACCCCCCTCTGGGAGAAGAAATTCCTCCTCCTCTCCGTCTTCAACCCCTCATTCTGAAACTGTGCCCCCTCCTCGTTCTAGATTCCCCCCCAAACACGAGGGGGGTAAACATCCTCCCAACATCCACCCCTGTCGAGCCCCTACCCCCCCTCCGAATCTTATCTGTCTCGATAAGATCGCCTCTCGTTCTTCTAAACTCCAATGGGGGACAGGGCCCAACCTGCTCAACCTCTCCTCACAAGACAAACCCCCCCCTGTTCGTCCCAGGAATAGGTTCAGCCGAGACAGAGGACAGGAAAGAACCAGGCCCGAGACGGAGGACAGGAAAGAACCAGGCCCGAGACAGAGGACAGGAACGAAACAGGCCCGAGACGGAGGACAGGGAGGAACCAGGCCCGAGACAGAGGACAGGGAGAAACCAGGCCCGAGACAGAGGACAGGAACGAAACAGGCCCGAGACAGAGGACAGGGAGAAACCAGGCCCGAGACAGAGGACAGGAAGGAGCCAGGCCCGAGACAGAGGACAGGAAGGAACCAGGCCCGAGACAGAGGACAGGAAGGAACCAGGCCCGAGACAGAGGACAGGAAGGAACCAGGCCCGAGACACGGGACAGGAAGGAACCAGGCCCGAGACGGAGGACAGGAAAGAACCAGGCCCGAGACAGAGGACAGGAAGGAACCAGGCCCGAGACAGAGGACAGGAAGGAACCAGGCCCGAGACAGAGGACAGGAAGGAACCAGGCCCGAGACACGGGACAGGAAGGAACCAGGCCCGAGACGGAGGACAGGAAAGAACCAGGCCCGAGACAGAGGACAGGAAGGAACCAGGCCCGAGACAGAGGACAGGAAAGAACCAGGCCCGAGACAGAGGACAGGAAGGAACCAGGCCCGAGACAGAGGACAGGAAAGAACCAGGCCTGAGACAGAGGACAGGAAGGAACCAGGCCCGAGACAGAGGACAGGAAAGAACCAGGCCCGAGACAGAGGACAGGAAAGAACCAGGCCCGAGACAGAGGACAGGAAGGAACCAGGCCCGAGACAGAGGACAGGAAGGAACCAGGCCCGAGACAGAGGACAGGGAGGAACCAGGCCCGAGACAGAGGACAGGAAGGAACCAGGCCCGAGACGGAGGACAGGAAGGAACCAGGCCCGAGACGGAGGACAGGAAGGAACCAGGCCCGAGACAGAGGACAGGAAAGAACCAGGCCCGAGACAGAGGACAGGAAGGAACCAGGCCCGAGACAGAGGACAGGAACGAAACAGGCCCGAGACAGAGGACAGGGACAAGCCTACTCCCCCTCCCCCGCCTGCTCCCCATCCCCCGCCTGATCCCCCTCACCCGCCTGGTCCCCCTCCCCCGCCCGCTCCCCCCTCCCCCCCGCCTGCTCCCCCCCTCCCCCACCTGCTCCCCCTCCCCCCCCGCCTGCTCCCCCTCCCCTCCTCCCTCCCTCTCCCCCCCGCCCGCTCCCCCCCGCCCGCTCACCTCCATGCTCGCCCGCTTGCCGTCCAGCATGTGTTCGGAGCCCTTGGCCCTGACGGTCTGCCCCCAGTGCAAGTGGAACTGGGAGACCAGGTAGTCGGCCTGCAGCCCTCCGCCGCTCAGCTCCATGCCGGGCTTCACCCTGACTTTCACTGTGAGAGAGAGAGAGAGAGAGAGAGAAACATCCCCGTGTTAGTGCTCCACCAGGCTCCCTGGGAACAGCAGGAGGCCATTCAGCCCTCCTCCTCCCCGCCCCCCGGCGCTGCTCAGTCCAGACTAGCCCCTCTAACGCACTGCGTCCGCCTTGGCTCGTGTCCAAAATCCCTAAGCTTAAATCACCGCCGCACAGGGCGAGGCCATTTGGCCCCATCGTGGGCTGGACTGGGCCCCCCGCCTCGCGTAGGCGTCTCACCTCCGACCCGCTCCCCCCGTCTAACCACCCCCCCTCCGCACATTCTCCCCTTTCCGATAACAATCCCTGTTTGTGGCCCCCAGCAAGTTGGTTCAAAATAAAAGCCCCCAGAGGGAAATTTTAAACAACTGTCATAACCTCTATTATCAATCGGTTTTTTTTTCCCCCCGAATTGCAGCTCTAAATTCAGGAATCAGACTACCAGTTCTCAAGAGCTTTTTATATCAAGCGGCGCTAAACACTTTATTAAGTTACAACAAGCTAAACACGTACACAAGGCTCCAAATCACTACTATCATAACTTTTAACAAATTCTCAAATGAATCTCTACTAAGGCAAATAATAACCCATCAACTTACAAATGCAATGTTGGCATTTATTTCGAGAGGACTACAATATAAAAGCAGGGATGTGCTGCTGAGGCTTTATAAGGCTCTGGTCAGACCACGTTTAGAATATTGTGAGCAATTTTGGGCCCCGTATCTCAGGAAGGATGTGCTGGCCCCTGGAGAGGGTCCCAGAGGAGGTTCACGAGAACGATCCCAGGAATGAAAGGCCTAACGTGTGAGGAAGGTTTGAGGACTTTGGGTCTATACTCGATGGAGTTTAGAAGGATGAGGCCTAACATATGAGGACTATACTCGATGGAGTTTAGAAGGATGAGGGGGGATCTGATTGAAACTTACAGAACACTGAAAGGCCTGGATAGAGTGGGACGTGGGGAAGATGTTTCCATTAGTAGGAGAGACTAGGACCCGAGGCCACAGCCTCAGAGTAAAGGGAAGACCTTTTAGAACAGAGATGAGGGAGAAACTTCTTTAGCCAGAGAGTGGCGAATCTATGGAATTCATTGCCACAGAAGGCTGTAGGAGGCCGGGTCACGGAGTGTATTTAAGACCGAGATAGATAGGTTCTTGATTGGTAAGGGGATCAAAGGTTACGGGGAGAAGGCGGGAGAACGGGGTTGAGAAACTTATCAGCCGTGATTGGATGGCGGAGCAGACTCGATGGGCCGAATGGCCTCATTTCTGCTCCTATGTCTTAGGGTCTTGACCAGGCGAAGCATTTTTCACCTTATGGATTCAAAACGAGGTTCATCTCACTTTGGTTCCTTTGCAGCCAGCTGTAGGCTTAGAGCTGCCTCGATCTTACCTGACTCTGCCCTGCGCACACACAACCTCCTCCTCGGGTTATACCTAGCCTTCCCTTCTCTCTGTAACTTTTCACTGTGTCGCCAGGCCCTTTGAGCCCCTTTCGTAGTCCCAGTTTTATTAGAAATGTAAACATTGCTTGGTGTCCGCCGGCTAGGTGCAAGATTTCACTCCCACTTTTGAATGCTCTATTCGACAAAATGCAAATATCCCCCTCTACCGACCGTTTACATCTCAAAACTAAAGGCTAGCTGGCTTTAATCCATTTAAGACAGACTCCACCCCTATTTTAAGAAAATAATTTCTAATAATATTATACGCATTAATATCTCTTCCTGACCAATCCCATTCCATCTTGCTGCTGCTCAGGCCTGGAAATAGTTGAGCATAAGACATAGGAGCAGAAATTAGGCCATTCGGCCCATCGAGTCTGCTCCGGCATTCAATCATAGCTGATAAGTTTCTCAACCCCATTCTCCCGCCTTCTCCCCGTAACCTTTGATCCCCTTACCAATCAAGAACCTATCTATCTTGGTCTTAAATACATTCAATGACCTGGCCTCCCACAGCCTTCCGTGGCAATGAATTCCATAGATTCACCACTCTCTGGCTAAAGAAGTTTCTCCTCATCTCTGTTCTAAAAAGGTCTTCCCTTTACTCTGAGGCTGTGCCCCTCGGGTCCTAGTCTCTCCTACTAATGGAAACATCTTCCCCACGTCCCACTCTATCCAGGCCTTTCAGTATTCTGTAAGTTTCAATCAGATCCCCCCCCTCATCCTTCTAAACTCCATCGAGTATAGACCCAGAGTCCTCAAACCTTCCTCATATGTTAAGCCTTTCATTCCTGGGATCGTTCTCGTGAACCTCCTCTGGGACCCTCTCCAGGGCCCAGAACATCCTTCCTGAGATACGGGGCCCAAAATTGCTCACAATATTCTAAATGCGGTCTGACCAGAGCCTTATAAAGCCTCAGCAGCACATCCCTGCTTTTATATTCTAGCCCTCTCGAAATAAATGCCAACATTGCATTTGCCTTCCTAACTACCGACTCAACCTGCAAGTTAACCTTAAGAGAATCCTGGACTAGGACTCCCAAGTCCCTTTTGCACTCCAGATTTCTGAATTCTCTCCCCATTTAGAAAATAGTCTACGCCTCTATTCTTCCTACCAAAGTGCATGACCTCACACTTCCCCACGTTGTATTCCATCTGCCACTTCTTTGCCCATTCTCCTAACCTGTCCAAATCCTTCTGCAGCCTCCCCGCCTCCTCAATACTACCTGTCCCTCCACCTATCTTTGTATCATCTGCAAACTTAGCCAGATGCCCTCAGTTCCTTCATCTAGATCTTTGACGTAAGTTAAGTCTGTATTTGTTGGTGTTAGGAATGAGTTTTAGTTTTAAGCTTAAGTTTAATTTGTATTTCTGTCATGGTGTGTTAAGAAAGCGGGGAACTTGAGGTTTGGTTTCACTTTAAAAGATGCCCCGCGTTTTAATGAGGTTTTACGACTCATGAAGGGGGGTGGGGCTTAAAGCAAACACAAGGTAGAAAAAAACTGCGCTGTTTCCAAGCGACAGGAGTCCAGAGAGAGGCAGAGAAAATCTGAAAAGTTGTTTCAGTTCAGATGAAAGGGTTTTGCCAGGAGAAGCAGCTTAGGAGAGGGACAGGGAGCAAGTCCAAAACGAAAGGAGGAGCCAAAACCAGGGAGTGGAACAGGAGAAAGGTCCCAAGGAGACCTTCGAGGTCAAAGGAGGAACAGGAATCTGTGAAGTCAAAGGCGTGAAGCAGAGGGAAAGGCCCCAAGTTTAAAGCGGGAAAGCCGCTGGATGCAGACTGAAAGCACAATAGGCTTGGCGGAGGGCAGAAGATCTGAGGAGACAGCCGAAGGTTGGTGAGTCCTCACTACGGGCATGCGAAGCCGTGGTGCTCTGTTGGAACGGCTGAGTATCTGAGAGGGAAAGTGCGTGGAAGCCTAGGCTTGGCGACCAGGAGGAGAGGAACAATCGGGAAGGAGAGTTCGAAACCCCGGAGGTGGACCCTTGTGAAAGGCGCCCGAGACAAGGCGTCGGTTTGGGAGGAGCAAATTCTTCAAGCGTGGAGAATGGAAGAGCTCGTGCGAGAGATGGAGTTCGGCGAGACTGGAGACCGGTGTGGCTCACGGTGTGACAAGCGTCTTGGTGAGGGGGAGAAGGGAGAGGAGTTGAGGAGAGACGCTTAGCACCTATATGGGGTGGCATCTATCGCTTGGTTTCAGAGTGTGGTGTGTCTGACCACAGGTCGTCTATTAGTTTATGCAGACTATGCACTTACTGTGGACATTAAAGTATAAGATAACTTCCGTCACCCTTACAAATCTGTATATATCTGTAAAAGTATAGTTGTGGGTGAAGGAGTATTGTAATAGAGTTCATCCTTTCCTGTTTAATAAATGTTTTATTCCTTTGTTAAAAGTTGATCAGCTGACTCCTGTGACTCTGCTCAGTAGCCACTTTCCATGTTTCTATCAGATTCTATTAGAATCTAACAAATCGGGTTCCAGTTTGGGATATTAGTAATGTTAGCTGGGGTCATAACACTGCATGAAAAAGTTTCTCCTCGTGTCTCCGTCGCTCCTTTTACCCATCGCCTTCAATCCGTGTCCCTCTGCTTCTCGATCCTTCCCCCCAATGGGAACAGTTTCTCCCGATCCACTCCGCCCCAGATCCCCTCGTGATTTTGAACACCTCGATCAAATCTCCTCCCCACCTTCTCTTCTCCGAGGAGAACAGTCCCAACTTCTCCGATCTATCCACGGAACTGAAGTTCCTCATCCCTGGAACCATTCTCGTGAATCTTTTCCGCACTCTCTCTGTCCCCAACTCCTTCACATCCTTCCTAAAGTACGGAGCCCAGAACTGGACACAATTACTCCAGCAGAGGCTGAACTAGTGTCTTATTCAGGTTTGCAAAAGCTTAATTACAACAAGATCTATGAATCTCACTTATGAAGCTTTCGATTGACAATGCCAGACTATACAGTAATGTCGGAGGGTCAGTGCTGAGGGAGCACCGCACTGTCGGAGGGTCAGTGCTGAGGGAGCGCCGCACTGTCGGAGGGTCAGTGCTGAGGGAGCGCCGCACTGTCGGAGGGTCAGTGCTGAGGGAGCGCCGCACTGTCGGAGGGTCAGTGCTGAGGGAGCGCCGCACTGTCGGAGGGTCAGTGCTGAGGGAATGCCGCACTGTTGGAGGGTCAGGGCTGAGGGAGCGCCGCACTGTCGGAGGGTCAGTGCTGAGGGAGTGCCGCACTGTCGGAGAGTCAGTGCTGAGGGAATGCCGCACTGTTGGAGGGTCAGTAATGAGGGAATTCCAAATATCAGAGGGTCAGCAAAGCAAGGTGAACGTTCGGCTTGCCGGGAATTATCGAGTTTGACCAACCTGACATTTTTGTGTGTTTAATCTGGGTGAGTAAATCGCGATTGTCATATTGATGGAATTTAAACTCTCCCAGATTCTCATCCCTGATGGTTCTGTGTTTCTGAATGTTGATGGGAGACTGCTCAGTGCCGTTGCAGGTTGGATAAGTTACAGGCCAGGATGCAGGTCCTGGAAAGGCAATTAACACACACATGGTCAGAAAAGGTCCATATTTCCCAGACCCCTCTCTCTCTCTCAGGGAGATATCTGTACACTGACTGGTGTCTCTCAGTCCCCTCACTCTCTCTCAGGGAGATATCTGTACACTGACTGGTGTCTCTCAGTCTCTCTCTCTCTTAGGGAGATATCTGTACACTGACTGATGTCTCTCAGTCCTCTCTCTCTCAGGGAGATATCTATACACTGACTGGTGTCTCTCAGTCCCCTCTCTCTCGCAGGGAGATATCTGTACACTGACTGGTGTCTCTCAGTCCCCTCTCTCTCTCAGGGAGATATCTGTACACTGACTGGTGTCTCTCAGTCCCCTCTCTCTTAGGGAGATATCTGTACACTGACTGGTGTCTCTCAGTCCCCTCTCTCTCTCAGGGAGATATCTGTACACTGACTGGTGTCTCTCAGTCCCCTCTCTCTTAGGGAGATATCTGTACACTGACTGGTGTCTCTCAGTCCCCTCTCTCTCTCAGGGAGATATCTGTACACTGACTGGTGTCTCTCAGTCCCCTCTCTCTTAGGGAGATATCTGTACACTGACTGGTGTCTCTCAGTCCCTCTCTCTCTCAGGGAGATATCTGTACACTGACTGGTGTCTCTCAGTCTCTCTCTCTCTCAGGGAGATATCTGTACACTGACTGGTGTCTCTCAGTCTCTCTCTCACTCAGGGAGATATCTGTACACTGACTGGTGTCTCTCAGTCCCCTCTCTCTCTCAGGGAGATATCTGTACACTGACTGGTGTCTCTCAGTCCCTCTCTCTCTCAGGGAGATATCTGTACACTGACTGGTGTCTCTCAGTCCCTCTCTCTCTCAGGGAGATATCTGTACACTGACTGGTGTCTCTCAGTCCCCTCTCTCTCTTAGGGAGATATCTGTACACTGACTGGTGTCTCTCAGTCCCTCTCTCTCTCAGGGAGATATCTGTACACTGACTGGTGATAACTGGTCCCAGAGGGGGGAAAGGACAGTGTATCTAACGCACTGTGACACCTGGTCCCAGAGGGGGAAAGGACAGTGTATCTAACGCACTGTGACACCCGGTCCCAAAGGGGGAAAGGACAGTGTATCTAACGCACTGTGACACCCGGTCCCAGAGGGGGAAAGGACAGTGTATCTAATGCACTGTGACACCCGGTCCCAGAGGGGGAAAGGACAGTGTAACTTACCGCAAGATGGTTTGTAGTAGCAGAATCCATCTGAAATGAGATAGTAAGAAGTGGAATTAATATACGTATAGAGAGCGGTCAGGATGGGGAACAGAGGAATAGAGAGAGGGGACAGACTGGGGAACAGAGGGATAGAGAGAGGGGACAGACTGGGGAACAGAGGGATAGAGAGAGGGGACAGACTGGGGAACAAAGGGATAGAGAGAGCGGTCAGGATGGGGAACAGAGGGATAGAGAGAAAGGACAGACTGGGGAACAGAGGAATAGAGAGAGGGGACAGACTGGGGAACAGAGGGATAGAGAGAGGGGACAGACTGGGGAACAGAGGGATAGAGAGAGGGGACAGACTGGGGAACAGAGGGATAGAGAGAGGGGACAGACTGAGGAACAGAGGGATAGAGAGAGGGGACAGACTGGGGAACAGAGGGATAGAGAGAGGGGACAGACTGGGAACAGAGGGATAGAGAGAGGGGACAGACTGGGGAACAGAGGGATAGAGAGAGGGGACTGACTGGGGAACAGAGGGATAGAGAGAGGAGGACAGACTGGGGAACAGAGGGATAGAGAGAGGGGACAGACTGGGGAACAGAGGGATAGAGAGAGGGGACAGACTGGGGAACAGAGGGATAGAGAGAGAGGACAGACTGGGGAACAGAGGGATAGAGAGAGGGGACAGACTGGGGAACAGAGGGATAGAGAGAGGGGACAGACTGGGGAACAGAGGGATAGAGAGAGGGGACAGACTGGGGAACAGAGGGATAGAGAGAGGGGACAGACTGGGGAACAGAGGGATAGAGAGAGGGGACAGACTGGGGAACAGAGGGATAGAGAGAGGGGACAGACTGGGGAACAGAGGGATAGAGAGAGGGGACAGACTGGGGAACAGAGGGATTGAGAGAGAGGGGACAGACTGGGGGAACAGAGGGATAGAGAGAGAGGACAGACTGGGGAACAGAGGGATAGAGAGAGGGGACAGACTGGGGAACAGAGGGATCGAGAGAGAGGGGACAGACTGGGGGAACAGAGGGATAGAGAGAGAGGACAGACTGGGGAACAGAGGGATAGAGAGAGAGGACAGACTGGGGAACAGAGGGATAGAGAGAGGGGACAGACTGGGGAACAGAGGGATAGAGAGAGGGGACAGACTGGGGAACAGAGGGATAGAGAGAGGGGACAGACTAGGGAACAGAGGGATCGAGAGAGAGGGGACAGACTGGGGGAACAGAGGGATAGAGAGAGAGGACAGACTGGGGAACAGAGGGATAGAGAGAGGGGACAGACTGGGGAACAGAGGGATAGAGAGAGGGGACAGACTGGGGAACAGAGGGATAGAGAGAGGGGACAGACTGGGGAACAGAGGGATAGAGAGAGCGGTCAGGATGGGGAACAGAGGGATAGAGAGAAAGGACAGACTGGGGAACAGAGGGATAGAGAGAGAGGACAGACTGGGGAACAGAGGGATAGAGAGAGGGGACAGACTGGGGAACAGAGGGATAGAGAGAGCGGTCAGGATGGGGAACAGAGGGATAGAGAGAAAGGACAGACTGGGGGAACAGAGGGATAGAGAGAGGGGACAGACTGGGGAACAGAGGGATAGAGAGAGAGGGGACAGACTGGGGAACAGAGGGATAGAGAGAGGGGACAGACTGGGGAACAGAGGGATAGAGAGAGGGGACAGACTGGGGAACAGAGGGATAGAGAGAGAGGGGACAGACTGGGGAACAGAGGGATAGAGAGAGAGGGGACAGACTGGGGAACAGAGGGATAGAGAGAGAGGGGACAGACTGGGGAACAGAGGGATAGAGAGAGAGGACAGACTGGGGAACAGAGGGATAGAGAGAGGGGACAGACTGGGGAACAGAGGGATAGAGAGAGGGGACAGACTGGGGAACAGAGGGATAGAGAGAGGGGACAGACTGGGGAACAGAGGGATAGAGAGAGGGGACAGACTGGGGAACAGAGGGATAGAGAGAGAGGGGTCAGACTGGGGAACAGAGGGATAGAGAGAGGGGACAGACTGGGGAACAGAGGGATAGAGAGAGAGGGGACAGACTGGGGAACAGAGGGATAGAGAGAGAGGGGACAGACTGGGGAACAGAGGGATAGAGAGAGAGGACAGACTGAGGAACAGAGGGATAGAGAGAGGGGACAGTCTGGGGAACAGAGGGATAGAGAGAGGGGACAGACTGGGGAACAGAGGGATAGAGAGAGGGGACAGACTGGGGAACAGAGGGATAGAGAGAGGGGACAGACTGGGGAACAGAGGGATAGAGAAAGGGGACAGACTGGGGAACAGAGGGATAGAGAGAGCGGTCAGGATGGGGAACAGAGGGATAGAGAGAAAGGACAGACTGGGGAACAGAGGGATAGAGAGAGGGGACAGACTGGGGAACAGAGGGATAGAGAGAGGGGACAGACTGTGGAACAGAGGGATAGAGAGAGAGGGGTCAGACTGGGGAACAGAGGGATAGAGAGAGGGGACAGACTGGGGAACAGAGGGATAGAGAGAGGGGACAGACTGGGGAACAGAGGGATAGAGAGAGGGGACTCACTGGGGAACAGAGGGATAGAGAGAGGAGGACAGACTGGGGAACAGAGTGATAGAGAGACGGGACAGACTGGGGAACAGAGGGATAGAGAGAGGGAACAGACTGGGGAACAGAGGGATAGAGAGAGAGGACAGACTGGGGAACAGAGGGATAGAGAGAGGAGGACAGACTGGGGAACAGAGGGATAGAGAGAGGGGACAGCCTAGGGAACAGAGGGATAGAGAGAGGGGACAGACTGGGGAACAGAGGGATAGAGAGAGAGGACAGACTGGGGAACAGAGGGATAGAGAGAGAGGACAGACTGGGGAACAGAGGGATAGAGAGAGGAGGACAGACTGGGGAACAGAGGGATAGAGAGAGGGGACAGACTGGGGAACAGAGGGATAGAGAGAGGGGACAGACTGGGGAACAGAGGGATCGAGAGAGAGGGGACAGACTGGGGAACAGAGGGATAGAGAGAGGGGACAGACTGGGGAACAGAGTGATAGAGAGAGGGGACAGACTGGAGAACAGAGGGATAGAGAGAGGGGACAGACTGGGGAACAGAGGGATCGAGAGAGAGGGGACAGACTGGGGGAACAGAGGGATAGAGAGAGAGGGGACAGACTGGGGAACAGAGGGATAGAGAGAGGGGACAGACTGGGGAACAGAGGGATAGAGAGAGGGGACAGACTGGGGAACAGAGGGATAGAGAGAGGGGACAGACTGGGGGAACAGAGGGATAGAGAGAGGGGACAGACTGGGGAACAGAGGGATAGAGAGAGGGGACAGACTGGGGAACAGAGGGATAGAGAGAGGGAACAGACTGGGGAACAGAGGGATAGAGAGAGGGTCTGTGGCCATTTGCTTTTCCCTCCCCTTCCCCCCTGTGTAAGACCTCTCACGTTGTGTTGGCCCCGCAGGACCCATCCCCCTCCCCATTTCTCTAAATTTACCCCATCTACCGCTTCTCCGATTCCCCCATTCCCAATGTTCCTATCGATTCTCCTCCCGCCGCCCTTTCAGGCTACGCCTTCCAGATCACAACAACTCGCTGGGTCCCAAATAAAATGTTTCCCCAGCTCCCCCTCTGGTTCCTTCCCCAATCGCCTTCAATCCGTGTCCCTCTGCTTCTCGATCCTTCCCTCCCCCACCATGGGAACAGTTTCTCCCGATCCACTCCGTCCCAGACCCCCCTCGTGATGTTGAACACCTCGATCAAATCTCCTCTCCACCTTCTCTTCTCCGAGGAGAACAGTCCCAACTTCTCCCATCCATCCACGGAACTGATGTTCCTCATCCCTGGAACCTTTCTCGTGAATCTTTTCCGCACTCTCTCTGTCTCTCTCTCTGTCTCTCTCTCTCTCTGTCTCCAATTCCTTCACATCCTCCCTAAAGTGCGGAGCCCAGAACTGGACACAATTACTCC
>NW_027599688.1:7500-23082 GCF_964194155.1 Cetorhinus maximus
CTGGAGGAGGTTACAGAGATAGGGAGGGGTGTAGGCGCTGGAGGAGGTTACAGAGATAGTGAGGGTTGTAGGAGCTGGGGGATGTTACAGAGATAGGGAGGGGTGTAGGGGCTGGAGGAGGTTACAGAGATAGGGAGGGATGTAGGGGCTGGAGGAGGTTACAGAGATAGGGAGGGTGTAGGGGCTGGAGGAGGTTACAGAGATAGGGAGGGGTGTAGGGGCTGGAAGAGGGTACAGAGATAGGGAGGGGCGTAGGGGCTGGAGGAGGTTACAGAGGTGGGGAGGGGTGTACGGGCTGGAGGAGGTTACAGAGATAGGGAGGATGTAGGGGCTGGAGGAGGTTACAGAGATAGGGAGGGGTGTAGGGGCTGGAAGAGGGTACAGAGATAGGGAGGGGCGTAGGGGCTGGAGGAGGTTACAGAGATAGGGAGGGTTGTACGGGAATGAGTTGGTTAGGGAGTGAATGTGGTCTCGAGGGATTTGAAATCCCGCTTGAGAATTTGAAAATGGAGGCATTGTTGGACTGGGGGACAGAGTCAGGGAGGGAGCACGGAGGGATCACCATCGAGGGAACCTTGACAAGATGCAAAACAGGCTGGAGACAATGGAGGGCACTCGATTCACCCCGAGGTGAATGTGACTTTGTGAATGGGGAATTGCCCCTGTAAAATATAACCAGTGCCCCTTAAAGGAGTGCCAGAGTGTTGCTGATGGAAATGCGGTGGATGTAGTTTCCCTGGACCTCCAGAAAGCAGTTGATAAAGTGGCACATGGGAGGCTTTTAATGATATTATTGCATTAAAGGATGATGTTCAAAAGGAATGTGGTCCATCAGCAGTGGTGAACGGTCAATAAATAGAGTCAAGTGGATCCGAACAGGAGGAGACCATTCTTCCCCTCAGGAGAGTCTTACACAGGAAGAGGCCATCGAGACCCTCTGGATACTATTGCACAGGAACGAGGTGAGGGCCATTCTGCCCCACTCATGCCGGTTACACAGGAACAGAAGGAGGCCATTCAGCCCATCTCGAGCCTGTTACACAGGAACAGGAGGAGGTCCATTCAGCCCCTCTCGAGCCTGTTACACAGGAACAGGAGGAGGTCCATTCAGCCCCTCTCGAGCCTGTTACACAGGAACAGGATGAGGTCCATTCAGCCCCTCTCGAGCCTGTTAAAAGGAATAGGGGGAGATCCATTCAGCCCCTCTCGAGCCTGTTACACAGGAACAGGAGGAGTCACATTCAACCCCTCTCAAGCCTGTTACACAGGAACAGGAGGAGTCCATTCAGCCCTTCTTGAGCCTGTTACGCAGGAACAGGAGGCTATTCAACCACTTGAGCCTGTTGCACAATTTACTGACACTGGGTATAAAGTGGGGAGGGGGTTACACTGTCAGGGTAATGTAGAGGGAGCTCTGTATTGTACCTGTCCCTGGGAGTGCTCGATGCTGACACTGGGTATAAAGTGGGGAGGGGGTTACACTGTCAGGGTAATGTAGAGGGAGCTCTGTATTGTACCTGTCCCCGGGAGTGCTCGATGCTGACACTGGGTATAAAGTGGGGAGGCTCTGTGAGTTTGAGAAGGAAGAATTTGACACAGATTTTACAAACGGGGTGTTTATTTGGTGTTTAAAGCATTTTGAACGGTGTTGTTGCTCCTGAATCAAACTGTGTTGAGGCAGCGTTATCAGCTGGTGAGTCGATCGACCTTCAGATTGAAAAAATCCTTCATCTTGGATCTCCCGGTTCAGCTGGTGAAATGAGAGTGAAGTTTGGATGCTGTTCACTGACAATAACTGTGCCAGGCAGGGTCAGTCTGGAGGGCTGTCTCCCTGTATGTGGAACTGTGTCTCTCTGTGTGGCTGAGGGTACTTGCTTGTGTGTGTGTGTCTGTGTGCGTGCATGTGTGTGTGTGTGTGTGTGTGCGTGCATGTGTGTGTGTGTGTGTGTCTGTGTGCGTGCATGTGTGTGTGTGTGTGTGTGTGCGTGCATGTGTGTGTGCCTGTGTGTGTGCATGTGTGTGTGTGTGTGTGCCTGTGTGTGTGTGTGTCTGTGTGCGTGCATGTGTGTGTGCCTGTGTGTGTGTGTGTCTGTGTGCGTGCATGTGTGTGTGTGTGTGTGCCTGTGTGTGTGCATGTGTGTGTGTGTGTGTGCCTGTGTGTGTGTGTGTCTGTGTGCGTGCATGTGTGTGTGCCTGTGTGTGTGTGTGTGTGTGCATGTGTGTGCCTGTGTGTGTGTGTGCGCCTGTGTGCGTGTGCCTGTGTGTGTGCCTGTGTGTGTGCATGTGTGTGCCTGTGTGTGTGTCTGTGTGTGTGTGTGTGCATGTGTGTGCCTGTGTGTGTGTGTGTGCCTGTGTGCGTGCATGTGTTTGTGTGCCTGTGTGTGTGCCTGTGTGTGTGCATGTGTGTGCCGGTGTGTGTGTGTGTGTGTGTGCCTGTGTGCGTGCATGTGTGTGTGTGTGCGTGTGTGTGCCTGTGTGCGTGCATGTGTGTGTGTGCCTGTGTGCGTGCATGTGTGTGTGCGCGTGTGTGTGCCTGTGTGCGTTCATGTGTGCGTGTGTGCCTGGGTGCATGCATGTGTGTGTGTGTGTGCATGTGTGTGCGCGTGTGTGCATGTGTGTGTGCGCATGAGTGTGCCTGTGTGCGTGCATATGTGTGTGCGTGAGTGGGAGAGAGTCTGTGTGTACATGTGTGAGAGTCTATGTGTGCACGAATGTGTGTGCGCACGCGTTAGGCTGTGTGTGTGCGGGTGTGCGACTGTGTGCGTGCCTGAGAGTCTGTGTGTGTTTGGGAGAGGGGGAGTGTGTGTCTGGGTGTGTGTAGAGTGTACACACACACTCTGCCTGTGCCTGTCTCTCCCATTGCCATGAATGTCTCTCCCTCCTCTCTGTGTGTGTGTGTATTTGTGTGTGTGTGCCACTGCACTCCTGCCACTCCCACTATGTCTATCTCTCTCTCCGCATCTCTCCCTGTGTGTATGTATGTCTCTGTCCGTCTCTCCACCTGTGTCTGTCTCACACTCTGTGTTTGCCTGTGTCTCTTATTCTATATTCACTCATGAGATGTGGCCCTCGCTGGCTGGGCCCAGCATTTATTGCCCATCCCTAATTGCCCCTTGAGAAGGTGGGGGTGAGCTGCCTTCTTGAACCGCTGCAGTCCCCGTGTGGTGTAGGTACACCCATGGCACTGTTAGGGAGGGAGTTCCAGGATTTTGTCCGTGTGGTGTAGGTACACCCACGGCGCTGTTAGGGAGGGAGTTCCAGGATTTTGACCCAGCGACAGTGAAGGAACGGCCGATATATTCCCAAGTCGGGATGGTGAGTGGCTCGGAGGGGAACTTCCAGGTGGTGGGTGTTCCCCAAGTGTCTGCTGCCCTCGTCCTTCTAGATGGGAGCGGGTCGTGGGTTTGGGCGGCGCTGTCGAAGGAGCCTTGGTGAGTTGCTGCAGTGCATCTTGTAGATGGTGCACACGCTGCTGCTACTGTGCGTCGGTGGTGGAGGGAGTGAATGTTTGTGGATGGGGTGCCGATCGAGCGGGGGGGCTGCTTTGTCCTGGACGGTGTCGAGCTTCTCGAGTGTTGTGGGAGCTGCAACTCATCCAGGCAAGTGGGGAGTGTCCCCATCACACTCCTGACTTGTGCCTTGTCGATGGTGGAGAGGGTTTGGCGGGGGGAAGTCAGGAGGGTGAGTGACTCTCCGCAGGATTCCCGGCCTGATTCCCACTGACTCCAGTTTTGCCGGGGCTCCTTGATGCCACACTCGGTCGAATACTGCCTCGATGTCCAGGGGAGAGAGGGAGGGAGAGAGAGAGAGAGACACTGAGCATCCCTTCTCCTCCATCCCAGGTTTAAGGAGACATGGACATCCCAGTGTCCGGGGGGTGGGTGGAGGGTGCCAGAGCTAAACCCCCCTTCCCCCTCTCCCGACACTGGCCTCTCCCGCCTGCCCCAACACCCTCCACCCCGCTGGTACTACTCCCCCCCAAAAAGAAATCCTGGCCTCATCCAACTCACCACCACCACCACCTTCTCAAGGGGGCAACTTAGGGGGCGGGTAACCCATGAAGGCCCAACCAGCGAAACCCACGCCCGGCAAACGAATGGAAAATGAATAAAAAATTTTTTAAAATTTGCAGCTGGCACCCCCTGGGCTATTCGACTGTGGGGGGCATCGCCCCAGTTCCAATCGCTCTTCCCGGAGCGTCCCCACCCCCCCCGAGCCTGCTGCTGCTGGTGATTGAACCCCCTCCACCCCCTCCCCCATCCCAGATACCCCCCCACCCCCACCCCCACACAGTAGACTCAGAGCTCGTCTTTGCCTGGGCTCCCGCTCGCCTTCTCTGCCGCTCGGCCTGTCTTCTTCTTCTTCTTCGTCTTCTTCTTCGTCTCCTCCTTCGGAGGTGAGACCGGATCCCCCTGCTGTCGGGCGTCCGGCGGCTGGCTGCCCTCTGGGGGGCTCTGGGGGTCCGGGGAGCGCGGTGCCTCCCCTGGCTGAGCGGCCAGGAGCGCCGGAGGGGAGAGCTGCTCCAGCAATCGGGCGATCCCAACACGTTCCTGGAAATGGCAGGGGGAGAGAGAGAGAGAGAGAGATGGTGAGGGAGGGAGTGTGAGAGAGCAAGACAGAGACACAGAGAGAGAGAGATAGTGAGAGACAGAGAGAGAGACACAGAGAGAGACAGAGAGAGAGACAGAGAGAGAGACAGAGAGAGAGACAGAGAGAGAGAGAGACAGAGAGAGAGAGAAACAGAGAGAGAAACAGAGAGAGACAGAGAGAGAGAGAGACTGAGACAGAGAGAGAGATAGAGAGAGAGAGAGACAGAGAGAGAGAAACAGAGAGAGAAAGAGAGAGACAGAGAGAGAGAGAGACTGAGACAGAGAGAGAGATAGAGAGAGAGAAAGACACACAGAGAGACAGAGAGAGGGAGAGAGAGAGAGAGACACACAGAGAGAGAGAGAGAGAGAAAGAGAGACAGAGAGAGAGAAACAGAGAGAGAAAGAGAGAGACAGAGAGAGAGACTGAGACAGAGAGAGAGATAGAGAGAGAGAAAGACACACAGAGAGACAGAGAGAGGGAGAGAGAGAGAGAGACACACAGAGAGAGAGAGAGAGATAGAGAGAGAGAGACAGAGGTACAGAGAGAGACAGAGTGAGAGAGAGACAGAGAGTGGGAGGGAGAAAGAGAGAGACACAGGGACAGACAGAGAGAGAGAGAAAGATAGAGAGAGAGAGAGAGAGAGAGAGAGGGATAGAGAGATAGAGAGGGATAGAGAGAGGTAGAGAGAGAGATGCTGACCTCCTCGTTGTGTTCATGCTGGTGAGTAAAGTGCAGGGAGATAGCACAGCGCTGACCACTGGTCACACTCTGAACTCCATAGGGATTCCCACTCCCGGAGAGGAAGGATACAAATCGGCCGCACTTAGGGGAAATTTCCCTCTGGAAAAGAATCAGGTGAGGTCAGGGAGAGGCAGCAGAGTAAATCTCCCTCTACACTGTCCCCATGAAACCCTCCCAGGACAGGTACAGCACAGGGTTAGATACAGAGTAAAGCTCCCTCTACACTGTCACCATGAAACACTCCCAGGACAGGTACAGCATGGGATTAGATACAGAGTAAAGCTCCCTCTACACTGTCCCCATCAAACACTCCCAGGACAGGTACAGCACGGGGTTAGATACATAGTAAAGCTCCCTCTAAACTAACCCCATCAAACAATCCCAGGACAGGAACAGCACGGGGTTAGATACAGAGTAAAGCTCCCTCTACACCGTCCCCTTCAAAACTCCCCGGACAAGTACAGCGCTGGGTTAGATACAGTGTAAAGCTCCATCTACACCGTCCCCATCAAACACTCCCAGGACAGGTACAACACGGGGTTAGATACAGAGTAAAGCTCCATCTAGAACATCCCCATCAAACACTCCCAGGACAGGTACAGCATCGGGTTAGAAACAGAGTAAAGCTCCCTCTACACTGTCCCCATCAAACACTCCCAGGACAGGGACAGCACGGAGTTAGATACAGAGTAAAGCTCCCTCTACACTGACCCCATCAAACACTCCCAGGACAGGTACAGCACGGGGTTAGATACAGAGTAAAGCTCCCTCAACACTGACCCCATCAAAAACTCCCAGGGCAGGAACAGCATGGGGTTAAATATAGAGAAAATCTACCTCTACACCGTCCCCATCAAACACTCCCAGGACAGGTACAGCACGGGGCTAGATACATAGTAAAGCTCCCTCTACACCGTCCCCATCAAACACTCCCAGGACAGGTACAGCACGGGGTTAGATACATAGTCAAGCTCCCTCTAAACTGACCACATCAAACACTCCCAGGACAGGTACAGCACGGGGTTAAATACAGAGTAAAGCTCCCTCTGCACTGTCCCCATCAAACACTACCAGGACAGGTACAACAAGGGGTTAGATACAGAGTAAAGCTCCCTCTACACCGTCCACCAACAAACACTCCCAGGCAAGGTACAGCACGGGGTTAGATACAGAGTAATGCTCCCTCTACACTGTCCCCATCAACCACTCCATGGGCAGGTACAGCCCGGGGTTAGACACAGAGTAAAGCTCCCTCTGCACTGTCCCCATCAAACACTCCCAGGACAGGTACAACAAGGGGTTAGATACAGAGTAAAGCTCCCTCTACACCGTCCCCATCAAACACTCCCAGGACAGGTACAGCACGGGGTTAGATACAGAGTGAAGCACCATCTACACCGTCCCCATCAAACACCCGCAGGACAGGTACAGCAAGGGGTCAGATACAGAGTAAAGCTCCCTCAACACTGTGTCCATCATACACTCCCAGGACAGGTACAGCACGAGGTTAGATACATAGTAAAGCTCCCTCTAAACTGACCCCATCAAACAATCCCAGGACAGGTACAGCACTGGGTTAGATACAGAGTAAAGCTCCATCTACACCGTCACCTTCAAAACTCCCAGGACAGGTGCAGCACGTGGTTAGATACAAGTAAAGCTCCCTTTACACCGTCCCCATCAAACACTCCCAGGACAGGTACAGCACGGGGTTAGATACAGAGTAAAGCTCCCTCTACACCGTCCCCATCAAACACTCCCAGGACAGGTACAGCACGGGGTTAGATACAGAGTAAAGCTCCCTCTACACCTTCCCCATCAAACACTCCCAGGACAGGAACAGAACGGGGTTAGATACAGAGTAATGCTCCCTCTACACCATCTCCATCAAACACCCCCAGGACAGGTACAGCACAGGGTAAGATACAGAGAAAAGCTCCGTCTACACTTTCCCGATCAAACACTCGCAGGACAGGTCCAGCACGGGGTTAGATACAGATTAAAGCTCCCTCTAAACTGTCCCCATCAAAGACTCACAGGACAGGTACAGCCCGGGGTTAGATACAGTGTAAAGCTCCCTCTACACAGTCCCCATCAAACACTCCCAGGACAGGTACAGCACGGAGTTAGATACAGAGTAAAGGTCCCTCTACACAGTCCCCGTCAAACACTCCCAGGACAGGTACAGCACGGAGTTAGATACAGAGTAAAGCTCCCTCTACACTGTCCCCATCAAACAATCCCAGGGCAGGTATAGCACGGGGTTAGATACAGAGTAAAGCTCCCTCTACACTGTCCCCATCAAAAACTCCCAGGACAGGTACAGCACTGGGTTAGATACAGAATAAAGCTCCCTCTACACCGTCCCCATCAAACACTCCCAGGACTGGTACAGCACGGGGTTAGGTACAAAGTAAAGCTCCCTCTACACTGTCCCCATCAAACACTCCCAGGACAGGTACAGCACGGGGTTAGATTCAGAGTAAATGATCCTCTATACTGTCTCCATCAAACACTCGCAGGGCAGGTACTGCATGGGGTTAGATACAGAGTAAAGATCCCTATACACCGTCCCCATCAAACACTCCCAGGACAGGTACAGCACGGGGTTAGATACAGAGTAAAGCTCCCTCTACACCTTCCCCATCAAACACTCCCAGGAAAGGTACAGCACGGGGTTAAATACAGAGTAAAGCTCCCTCTACACCGTCCCCATCAAACACTCCCAGGACAGGAAAAGCACGGGGTTAGATACAGAGTAAAGCTCCCTCTACACCGTCCACATCAAACACTACAAGGGCAGGTACAGAACGGGGTTAGATACAGAGTAAATTTCCCTCGATACTGTCCCCATCAAACACTCCCAGGACAGGTACAGCACGGGGTTAGATACAGAATAATCCTCCCTCTACACTGTCCCCATCAAACACTCCCAGGACAGGAACAGCCCGGGGTTAGATACAGAGTAAAGCTCCCTCTACACCGTCCCCATCAAACACCCCCAGGACAGGTACAGCACAGGGTAAGGTACAGAGAAAAGCTCCGTCTACACTTTCCCGATCAAACACTCCCAGGAAAGGTACAGCACGGGGTTCGATACAGAGTCAAGCTCCATCTACACTGCCCTCATCAAACACTCCGAGGACAGGTACAGCATGGCGTTAGATTCAGAGTAAATGATCCTCTATACTGTCTCCATCGAACACTCCCAGGGCAGGTACAGCAGTGGGTTAGATACAGAGTAAAGCTCCCTATACACCGTCCCCATCAAACACTCCCAGGACAGGTACAGCACGGGGTTAGATACAGAGTAAAGCTCCCTATACACCGTCCCCATCAAACGCTCGCAGGGCAGGTACAGCACGGGGTTAGATACAGAGTAAAGCTCCCTATACACCGTCCCCATCAAACGCTCGCAGGGCAGGTACAGCACGGGGTTAGATACAGAGTAATGCTCCCTCTACACCGTCCCCATCAAACACTCCCAGGACAGGTACAGCACGGGGTTAGATACAGGGTAAAGCTTCCTCTACACTGTCCCCATCAAACACTCCCAGGGCAGGTATAGCACGGAGTTAGATACAGAGTAAAGCTCCCTCTACACCGTCCCCATCAAACACTACCAGGGCAGGTACAGAACGGGGTTAGATACAGAGTAAATTTCCCTCGATACTGTCCCCATCAAACACTCCCAAGGCAGGTACAGAGCGGTGTTAGTTACAGAGTAAAGCTCCCTCTACACCGTCCCCATCAAACACTCCCAGGACAGGTACAGCACGGGGTTAGATACAGAGTAAAGCTCCCTCTACACCGTCCCCATCAAACACTCCCAGGACAGGTACAGCACGGGGTTAGATACAGAGTAAAACTCCCTCTTCACTGTAACCATCAAACACTCCCAGGACAGCTGCAAAACGGGGTTAGATACAGAGTAAAGCTTCCTCTACACCGTCCCCATCAAACACCCCCAGGACAGGAACAGCACGGGGTTAGATACAGAGTAATGCTCCCTCTACACCATCTCCATCAAACACTCCCAGGACAGGTACAGCACAGGGTAAGATACAGAGAAAAGCTCCGTCTACACTTTCCCGATCAAACACTCCCAGGACAGGTACAGCACGGGGTTAGATACAGAGTAAAGCTCCCTCTACACCATCCCCATCAAACACTCCCAGGGCAGGTACAGCACGGGGTTCGATACAGAGTCAAGCTCCATCTACACCGTCCCCATCAAACACTCCCAGGGCAGGTACAGCAGTGGGTTAGATACAGAGTAAAGCTCCCTCTACACCTTCCCCATCAAACACTCCCAGGACAGGAACAGAACGGGGTTAGATACAGAGTAAAGCTCCCTCTACACCATCTCCATCAAACACCCCCAGGACAGGTACAGCACAGGGTAAGATACAGAGAAAAGCTCCGTCTACACTTTCCCGATCAAACACTCGCAGGACAGGTCCAGCACGGGGTTAGATACAGATTAAAGCTCCCTCTAAACTGTCCCCATCAAAGACTCACAGGACAGGTACAGCCCGGGGTTAGATACAGTGTAAAGCTCCCTCTACACCGTCCCCATCAAACACTCCCAGGACAGGTACAGCACGGGGTTAGATACAGAGTAAAGCTCCCTCTACACCGTCCCCATCAAACACTCCCAGGACAGGTACAGCACGGGGTTAGATACAGAGTAAAACTCCCTCTTCACTGTAACCATCAAACACTCCCAGGACAGCTACAGAACGGGGTTAGATACAGAGTAAATCTTCCACGATACTGTCCCCATCAAACACTCCCAGGACAGGTACAGCACGGAGTTAGATACAGAGTAAAGCTACCTCTAAACTGTCCCCATCAAACACTCCCAGGAAATGTACAGCACGGGGTTAGATACAGGGTAAAGCTTCCTCTACACTGTCCACATCAAACAATCCCAGGGCAGGTACAGCACGGGGTTAGATACAAAGTAAAGCTCCCTCTACACCGTCCCCATCAAACACTCCCAGGACAGGTACAGCCCGGGGTTAGATACAGTGTAAAGCGCCCTCTACACCGTCCCCATCAAACACTGACAGGACAGGTACAGCACGGGGTTAGATATAGAGTAAATCTCCCTTCACACTGTCCCTATCAAACACTCCCAGGACGGGTACAGCACGGGGTTAGATACAGAGTAAAGCTCCCTCTACACCGTCCCCACCAAACACTCCCAGGACAGGTACAGCACGGAGTTAGATACAGAGTAAAGGTCCCTCTACACAGTCCCCGTCAAACACTCCCAGGACAGGTACAGCACGGAGTTAGATACAGAGTAAAGCTCCCTCTACACTGTCCCCATCAAACAATCCCAGGGCAGGTATAGCACGGGGTTAGATACAGAGTAAAGCTCCCTCTACACTGTCCCCATCAAAAACTCCCAGGACAGGTACAGCACGGGGTTAGATACAGAATAAAGCTCCCTCTACACCGTCCCCATCAAACACTCCCAGGACTGGTACAGCACGGGGTTAGATACAAAGTAAAGCTCCCTCTACACTGTCCCCATCAAACACTCCCAGGACAGGTACAGCACGGGGTTAGATTCAGAGTAAATGATCCTCTATACTGTCTCCATCAAACACTCGCAGGGCAGGTACTGCACGGGGTTAGATACAGAGTAAAGATCCCTATACACCGTCCCCATCAAACACTCCCAGGACAGGTACAGCACGGGGTTAGATACAGAGTAAAGCTCCCTCTACACCTTCCCCATCAAACACTCCCAGGAAAGGTACAGCACGGGGTTAAATACAGAGTAAAGCTCCCTCTACACCGTCCCCATCAAACACTCCCAGGACAGGAAAAGCACGGGGTTAGATACAGAGTAAAGCTCCCTCTACACCGTCCACATCAAACACTACAAGGGCAGGTACAGAACGGGGTTAGATACAGAGTAAATTTCCCTCGATACTGTCCCCATCAAACACTCCCAGGACAGGTACAGCACGGGGTTAGATACAGAATAATCCTCCCTCTACACTGTCCCCATCAAACACTCCCAGGACAGGAACAGCCCGGGGTTAGATACAGAGTAAAGCTCCCTCTACACCGTCCCCATCAAACACCCCCAGGACAGGTACAGCACAGGGTAAGGTACAGAGAAAAGCTCCGTCTACACTTTCCCGATCAAACACTCCCAGGAAAGGTACAGCACGGGGTTCGATACAGAGTCAAGCTCCATCTACACTGCCCTCATCAAACACTCCGAGGACAGGTACAGCATGGCGTTAGATTCAGAGTAAATGATCCTCTATACTGTCTCCATCGAACACTCCCAGGGCAGGTACAGCAGTGGGTTAGATACAGAGTAAAGCTCCCTATACACCGTCCCCATCAAACACTCCCAGGACAGGTACAGCACGGGGTTAGATACAGAGTAAAGCTCCCTATACACCGTCCCCATCAAACGCTCGCAGGGCAGGTACAGCACGGGGTTAGATACAGAGTAAAGCTCCCTATACACCGTCCCCATCAAACGCTCGCAGGGCAGGTACAGCACGGGGTTAGATACAGAGTAATGCTCCCTCTACACCGTCCCCATCAAACACTCCCAGGACAGGTACAGCACGGGGTTAGATACAGGGTAAAGCTTCCTCTACACTGTCCCCATCAAACACTCCCAGGGCAGGTATAGCACGGAGTTAGATACAGAGTAAAGCTCCCTCTACACCGTCCCCATCAAACACTACCAGGGCAGGTACAGAACGGGGTTAGATACAGAGTAAATTTCCCTCGATACTGTCCCCATCAAACACTCCCAAGGCAGGTACAGAGCGGTGTTAGTTACAGAGTAAAGCTCCCTCTACACCGTCCCCATCAAACACTCCCAGGACAGGTACAGCACGGGGTTAGATACAGAGTAAAGCTCCCTCTACACCGTCCCCATCAAACACTCCCAGGACAGGTACAGCACGGGGTTAGATACAGAGTAAAACTCCCTCTTCACTGTAACCATCAAACACTCCCAGGACAGCTGCAAAACGGGGTTAGATACAGAGTAAAGCTTCCTCTACACCGTCCCCATCAAACACCCCCAGGACAGGAACAGCACGGGGTTAGATACAGAGTAATGCTCCCTCTACACCATCTCCATCAAACACTCCCAGGACAGGTACAGCACAGGGTAAGATACAGAGAAAAGCTCCGTCTACACTTTCCCGATCAAACACTCCCAGGACAGGTACAGCACGGGGTTAGATACAGAGTAAAGCTCCCTCTACACCATCCCCATCAAACACTCCCAGGGCAGGTACAGCACGGGGTTCGATACAGAGTCAAGCTCCATCTACACCGTCCCCATCAAACACTCCCAGGGCAGGTACAGCAGTGGGTTAGATACAGAGTAAAGCTCCCTCTACACCTTCCCCATCAAACACTCCCAGGACAGGAACAGAACGGGGTTAGATACAGAGTAATGCTCCCTCTACACCATCTCCATCAAACACCCCCAGGACAGGTACAGCACAGGGTAAGATACAGAGAAAAGCTCCGTCTACACTTTCCCGATCAAACACTCGCAGGACAGGTCCAGCACGGGGTTAGATACAGATTAAAGCTCCCTCTAAACTGTCCCCATCAAAGACTCACAGGACAGGTACAGCCCGGGGTTAGATACAGTGTAAAGCTCCCTCTACACCGTCCCCATCAAACACTCCCAGGACAGGTACAGCACGGGGTTAGATACAGAGAAAAGCTCCCTCTACACCGTCCCCATCAAACACTCCCAGGACAGGTACAGCACGGGGTTAGATACAGAGTAAAACTCCCTCTTCACTGTAACCATCAAACACTCCCAGGACAGCTACAGAACGGGGTTAGATACAGAGTAAATCTTCCACGATACTGTCCCCATCAAACACTCCCAGGACAGGTACAGCACGGAGTTAGATACAGAGTAAAGCTACCTCTAAACTGTCCCCATCAAACACTCCCAGGAAATGTACAGCACGGGGTTAGATACAGGGTAAAGCTTCCTCTACACTGTCCACATCAAACAATCCCAGGGCAGGTACAGCACGGGGTTAGATACAAAGTAAAGCTCCCTCTACACCGTCCCCATCAAACACTCCCAGGACAGGTACAGCCCGGGGTTAGATACAGTGTAAAGCGCCCTCTACACCGTCCCCATCAAACACTGACAGGACAGGTACAGCACGGGGTTAGATATAGAGTAAATCTCCCTTCACACTGTCCCTATCAAACACTCCCAGGACGGGTACAGCACGGGGTTAGATACAGAGTAAAGCTCCCTCTACACCGTCCCCATCAAACACTCCCAGGACAGGTACAGCACGGGGTTAGATACAGAGTAAAGCTCCCTCTACACCTTCCCCATCAAACACTCCCAGGACAGGAACAGAACGGGGTTAGATACAGAGTAATGCTCCCTCTACACCATCTCCATCAAACACCCCCAGGACAGGTACAGCACAGGGTAAGATACAGAGAAAAGCTCCGTCTACACTTTCCCGATCAAACACTCGCAGGACAGGTCCAGCACGGGGTTAGATACAGATTAAAGCTCCCTCTAAACTGTCCCCATCAAAGACTCACAGGACAGGTACAGCCCGGGGTTAGATACAGTGTAAAGCTCCCTCTACACAGTCCCCATCAAACACTCCCAGGACAGGTACAGCACGGAGTTAGATACAGAGTAAAGGTCCCTCTACACAGTCCCCGTCAAACACTCCCAGGACAGGTACAGCACGGAGTTAGATACAGAGTAAAGCTCCCTCTACACTGTCCCCATCAAACAATCCCAGGGCAGGTATAGCACGGGGTTAGATACAGAGTAAAGCTCCCTCTACACTGTCCCCATCAAAAACTCCCAGGACAGGTACAGCACTGGGTTAGATACAGAATAAAGCTCCCTCTACACCGTCCCCATCAAACACTCCCAGGACTGGTACAGCACGGGGTTAGGTACAAAGTAAAGCTCCCTCTACACTGTCCCCATCAAACACTCCCAGGACAGGTACAGCACGGGGTTAGATTCAGAGTAAATGATCCTCTATACTGTCTCCATCAAACACTCGCAGGGCAGGTACTGCATGGGGTTAGATACAGAGTAAAGATCCCTATACACCGTCCCCATCAAACACTCCCAGGACAGGTACAGCACGGGGTTAGATACAGAGTAAAGCTCCCTCTACACCTTCCCCATCAAACACTCCCAGGAAAGGTACAGCACGGGGTTAAATACAGAGTAAAGCTCCCTCTACACCGTCCCCATCAAACACTCCCAGGACAGGAAAAGCACGGGGTTAGATACAGAGTAAAGCTCCCTCTACACCGTCCACATCAAACACTACAAGGGCAGGTACAGAACGGGGTTAGATACAGAGTAAATTTCCCTCGATACTGTCCCCATCAAACACTCCCAGGACAGGTACAGCACGGGGTTAGATACAGAATAATCCTCCCTCTACACTGTCCCCATCAAACACTCCCAGGACAGGAACAGCCCGGGGTTAGATACAGAGTAAAGCTCCCTCTACACCGTCCCCATCAAACACCCCCAGGACAGGTACAGCACAGGGTAAGGTACAGAGAAAAGCTCCGTCTACACTTTCCCGATCAAACACTCCCAGGAAAGGTACAGCACGGGGTTCGATACAGAGTCAAGCTCCATCTACACTGCCCTCATCAAACACTCCGAGGACAGGTACAGCATGGCGTTAGATTCAGAGTAAATGATCCTCTATACTGTCTCCATCGAACACTCCCAGGGCAGGTACAGCAGTGGGTTAGATACAGAGTAAAGCTCCCTATACACCGTCCCCATCAAACACTCCCAGGACAGGTACAGCACGGGGTTAGATACAGAGTAAAGCTCCCTATACACCGTCCCCATCAAACGCTCGCAGGGCAGGTACAGCACGGGGTTAGATACAGAGTAAAGCTCCCTATACACCGTCCCCATCAAACGCTCGCAGGGCAGGTACAGCACGGGGTTAGATACAGAGTAATGCTCCCTCTACACCGTCCCCATCAAACACTCCCAGGACAGGTACAGCACGGGGTTAGATACAGGGTAAAGCTTCCTCTACACTGTCCCCATCAAACACTCCCAGGGCAGGTATAGCACGGAGTTAGATACAGAGTAAAGCTCCCTCTACACCGTCCCCATCAAACACTACCAGGGCAGGTACAGAACGGGGTTAGATACAGAGTAAATTTCCCTCGATACTGTCCCCATCAAACACTCCCAAG
>NW_027599689.1:0-23070 GCF_964194155.1 Cetorhinus maximus
GGTTTAACATGGGGAGTCAGCGGGTTTAACGCAGGGATTCTGTGGGTTTAAAGTGGAGAGTCAGCAGTTTTAACGCGAGGAGTCTGGGGTTTAACATGGGGAATCAGTGGGTTTAACATGCGGAATCAGTGGGTTTAACATGAGGAATCAGTGGGTTTAACATGTGGAATCAGTGAATTTAACATGGGGAATCAGCGGGTTTAACATGGTGAATCAGTGGGTTTAACATGAGGAATCAGTGGGTTTAACATGGGGAATCAGTGGGTTTAACATGAGGAATCAGTGAGTTTAACATGGGGTATCAGCGGGTTTAACATGGGGAATCAGCGGGTTTAACAGGAGGAATCAGTGAGTTTAACATGGAGAATCAGCGGGTTTAACATGAGGAATCAGTGGGTTTAACATGGGGAATCAGTGGGTTTAACATGAGGAATCAGTGCGTTTAACATGAGGTATCAGCGGGTTTAACATGGGGAATCAGCGGGTTTAACAGGAGGAATCAGTGAGTTTAACATGGAGAATCAGCGGGTTTAACGGGTAGAATCAGTGGGTTTAGCATGGGGAATCAGCGGGTTTAACATGGGGAATCAGTGGGTTTAACATGGGGAATCAGCGGGTTTAACAGGGGAATCAGTGGGTTTAACATGAGGAATCAGTGAGTTTAACATGGAGAATCAGCGGGTTTAACATGAGGAATCAGTGGGTTTAACATGGGGAAACAGCGGGTTTATCATGGGGAGGCAGCGGGTTTGACATGGGGAATCAGTGCGTTTAACATGGGGAATCAACGGGTTTAACATGGGGAATCAGTGGGTTTAATATGGGGATTCAGTGGGTTTAACATGGGGAATCAGCCGGTTTAATATGGGGAATCAGCGGGTTTAATATGGGGAATCAATGGGTTTAACATGGGGAATCAGCGGGCTTAACATGGGGAATCAGCGGGTTTTAGCGTGGGGAATCAGCGGGTTTAACAGGGGAATCAGTGGGTTTAACATGGGGAATCAGGGGGTTTAACATGGGGATTCAGTGGGTTTAACATGGGGAATCAGCTGGTTTAATATGGGGAATCAGCGGGTTTAACATGGTGAATCAATGGGTTTAACATGGGGAATCAGCGGGTTTAACATGGGGAATCAGCGGGTTTAACATGGGGAATCAGCGGGTTTAACAGGGGAATCAGTGGGTTTAACATGGGGAATCAGGGGGTTTAACATGGGGAATCAGTGGGTTTAACATGGGGAATCAGTGGGTTTAACATGGGGAATCAGTGCGTTTAACAAGGGGAATCAGCGGGTTTAACATGGGGAATCAGTGGGTTTAACATCGGGAATCAGTGGGTTGAACATGGAGAATCAGCGGGTTTAACATGGGGACAAGGGGGTTTAACATGAGAATCAGTGGGTTTAACATGAGGAATCAGTGGGTTCAATATGAGGAATCAGGGGGTATAACATTGGGTATCATTGGAATTAAGATGAGGAATCAGTGGATTTAACATTGGGAATCAGTGGGATTGAGATGAGGAATCAGTGGACTTAACAAGGAGAATCAGTGGGTTTAACATGGGGAATCAGTGGGATTAACATGGGGAATCAGTGGGTTTAACATGGGGAATCAGTGCGTTTAACATGGCAAATCAGTGGGTTTAACATGGGGAATCAGTGGGTTTTACATGGGGAATCAGCGGGTTTAACATGAGGAATCAGCGGGTTGAACATGGGGAATCAGCGGGTTTAACATGGGGAATCAGTGGGTTTAACATGAGGAATCAGCGGGTTTAAGAGGGAAATCAGTGGGTTTAACATGGGGAATTAGGGGGTTTAACATGGGGAATAAGTTGGTTTAACATGAGGAATCAGCGGGTTTAACATGAGGAATCAGTGGGTTTAACATGGGGAATCAGTGGGTTTAACATGAGGAGTCAGCGGGTTTAAAAGGGGAATCAGTGGGTTTAACATGGGGAATCAGGGGGTTTAACATGGGGAATTAGGGGGTTTAGCATGGGGAATCAGTGGGTTTAACAAGGGGAATCAGTGGGTTTAACATGGGGAATCAGTGCGTTTAACAAGGGGAATCAGCGGGTTTAACATGGGGAATCAGTGGGTTTAACATGGGGAATCAGTGGGTTGAACATGGGGAATCAGCGGGTTTAACATGGGGAATCAGTGGGTTTAACATGAGGAATCAGTGGGTTTAACATGGCGAATCAGTGGGTTTAACATGGCGAATCAGTGGGTTTAACATGGGGAATCAGTGGGTTTAAGATGGGGATTCAGTGGGTTTGTGATGAGGAATCAGTATGTTTAACATGCGGAATCAGTGGGTTTGAGATGAGGAATCAGTGGGTTTAACATGGGGAATCAGTGGGTTTAACATGGGGAATCAGTGGGTTTAACATGGGGAATCAGTGGGTTTAAGATGGGGATTCAGTGGGTTTGAGATGAGGAATCAGTATATTTAACATGGGGAATCAGTGGGTTTGAGATGAGGAATCAGTGGGTTTAACATGGGGAATCAGTGGGTTTAACATGGGGAATCAGTGGCTTTAACATGGAGAATCAGTGGCTTTAACACGGGGACTCAATGGATTTAACGTGGGGAGTCAGCGGGTTTCATGCGGGGAGTCAGAGGTTTTAATACTGGGAGACTGTGGGTTTAACGCGGAGAGTCAGCAGTTTTAACGCGAGGAGTCTGGGGTTTAACATGGGGAGTCAGCGGGTTTAACGCAGGGATTCTGTGGGTTTAACGTGGAGAGTCAGCAGTTTTAACGCGAGGAGTCTGGGGTTTAACATGGGGAATCAGTGGGTTTAACATGAGGAATCAGTGGGTTTAACATGAGGAATCAGTGGGTTTAACATGTGGAATCAGTGAATTTAACATGGGGAATCAGCGGGTTTAACATGGTGAATCAGTGGGTTTAACATGAGGAATCAGTGGGTTTAACATGGGGAATCAGTGGGTTTAACATGAGGAATCAGTGAGTTTAACATGGGGTATCAGCGGGTTTAACATGGGGAATCAGCGGGTTTAACAGGAGGAATCAGTGAGTTTAACATGGAGAATCAGCGGGTTTAACATGAGGAATCAGTGGGTTTAACATGGGGAATCAGTGGGTTTAACATGAGGAATCAGTGCGTTTAACATGGGGTATCAGCGGGTTTAACATGGGGAATCAGCGGGTTTAACAGGAGGAATCAGTGAGTTTAACATGGAGAATCAGCGGGTTTAACGGGTAGAATCAGTGGGTTTAGCATGGGGAATCAGCGGGTTTAACATGGGGAATCAGTGGGTTTAACATGAGGAATCAGTGGGTTTAACATGGCGAATCAGTGGGTTTAACATGGGGATTCAGTGGGTTTCACAGGAGGAATCAGTAGATTTAACATGGGGAAACAGCGGGTTTATCATGGGGAGGCAGCGGGTTTGACATGGGGAATCAGTGCGTTTAACATGGGGAATCAACGGGTTTAACATGGGGAATCAGTGGGTTTAATATGGGGATTCAGTGGGTTTAACATGGGGAATCAGCCGGTTTAATATGGGGAATCAGCGGGTTTAACATGGGGAATCAATGGGTTTAACATGGGGAATCAGCGGGCTTAACATGGGGAATCAGCGGGTTTAGCGTGGGGAATCAGCGGGTTTAACAGGGGAATCAGTGGGTTTAACATGGGGAATCAGGGGGTTTAACATGGGGAATCAGTGGGTTTAACATGGGGAATCAGCCGGTTTAATATGGGGAATCAGCGGGTTTAACATGGTGAATCAATGGGTTTAACATGGGGAATCAGCGGGTTTAACATGGGGAATCAGCGGGTTTAACATGGGGAATCAGCGGGTTTAAGAGGGGAATCAGTGGGTTTAACATGGGGAATTAGGGGGTTTAACATGGGGAATAAGTTGGTTTAACATGAGGAATCAGCGGGTTTAACATGAGGAATCAGTGGGTTTAACATGGGGAATCAGTGGGTTTAACATGAGGAATCAGCGGGTTTAACAGGGGAATCAGTGGGTTTAACATGGGGAATCAGGGGGTTTAACATGGGGAATTAGGGGGTTTAACATGGGGAATCAGTGGGTTTAACAAGGGGAATCAGCGGGTTTAACATGGGGAATCAGTGCGTTTAACAAGGGGAATCAGCGGGTTTAACATGGGGAATCAGTGGGTGTAACATGGGGAATCAGTGGGTTGAACATGGGGAATCAGCGGGTTTAACATGGGGAATCAGTGGGTTTAACATGAGGAATCAGCGGGTTTAAGAGGGGAAGCAGTGGGTTTAACATGGGGAATTAGGGGGTTTAACATGGGGAATAAGTTGGTTTAACATGAGGAATCAGCGGGTTTAACATGAGGAATCAGTGGGTTTAACAAGGGGAATCAGTGGGTTTAACATGGGGAATCAGTGCGTTTAACAAGGGGAATCAGCGGGTTTAACATGGGGAATCAGTGGGTTTAACATGGGGAATCAGTGGGTTGAACATGGGGAATCAGCGGGTTTAACATGGGGAATCAGTGGGTTTAACATGAGGAATCAGTGGGTTTAACATGGCGAATCAGTGGGTTTAACATGGCGAATCAGTGGGTTTAACATGGGGAATCAGTGGGTTTAAGATGGGGATTCAGTGGGTTTGTGATGAGGAATCAGTATGTTTAACATGCGGAATCAGTGGGTTTGAGATGAGGAATCAGTGGGTTTAACATGGGGAATCAGTGGGTTTAACATGGGGAATCAGTGGGTTTAACATGGGGAATCAGTGGGTTTAAGATGGGGATTCAGTGGGTTTGAGATGAGGAATCAGTATATTTAACATGGGGAATCAGTGGGTTTGAGATGAGGAATCAGTGGGTTTAACATGGGGAATCAGTGGGTTTAACATGGGGAATCAGTGGCTTTAACATGGAGAATCAGTGGCTTTAACACGGGGACTCAATGGATTTAACGTGGGGAGTCAGCGGGTTTCATGCGGGGAGTCAGAGGTTTTAATACTGGGAGACTGTGGGTTTAACGCGGAGAGTCAGCAGTTTTAACGCGAGGAGTCTGGGGTTTAACATGGGGAGTCAGCGGGTTTAACGCAGGGATTCTGTGGGTTTAACGTGGAGAGTCAGCAGTTTTAACGCGAGGAGTCTGGGGTTTAACATGGGGAATCAGTGGGTTTAACATGAGGAATCAGTGGGTTTAACATGAGGAATCAGTGGGTTTAACATGTGGAATCAGTGAATTTAACATGGGGAATCAGCGGGTTTAACATGGTGAATCAGTGGGTTTAACATGAGGAATCAGTGGGTTTAACATGGGGAATCAGTGGGTTTAACATGAGGAATCAGTGAGTTTAACATGGGGTATCAGCGGGTTTAACATGGGGAATCAGCGGGTTTAACAGGAGGAATCAGTGAGTTTAACATGGAGAATCAGCGGGTTTAACATGAGGAATCAGTGGGTTTAACATGGGGAATCAGTGGGTTTAACATGAGGAATCAGTGCGTTTAACATGGGGTATCAGCGGGTTTAACATGGGGAATCAGCGGGTTTAACAGGAGGAATCAGTGAGTTTAACATGGAGAATCAGCGGGTTTAACGGGTAGAATCAGTGGGTTTAGCATGGGGAATCAGCGGGTTTAACATGGGGAATCAGTGGGTTTAACATGAGGAATCAGTGGGTTTAACATGGCGAATCAGTGGGTTTAACATGGGGATTCAGTGGGTTTCACAGGAGGAATCAGTAGATTTAACATGGGGAAACAGCGGGTTTATCATGGGGAGGCAGCGGGTTTGACATGGGGAATCAGTGCGTTTAACATGGGGAATCAACGGGTTTAACATGGGGAATCAGTGGGTTTAATATGGGGATTCAGTGGGTTTAACATGGGGAATCAGCCGGTTTAATATGGGGAATCAGCGGGTTTAACATGGGGAATCAATGGGTTTAACATGGGGAATCAGCGGGCTTAACATGGGGAATCAGCGGGTTTAGCGTGGGGAATCAGCGGGTTTAACAGGGGAATCAGTGGGTTTAACATGGGGAATCAGGGGGTTTAACATGGGGAATCAGTGGGTTTAACATGGGGAATCAGCCGGTTTAATATGGGGAATCAGCGGGTTTAACATGGTGAATCAATGGGTTTAACATGGGGAATCAGCGGGTTTAACATGGGGAATCAGCGGGTTTAACATGGGGAATCAGCGGGTTTAAGAGGGGAATCAGTGGGTTTAACATGGGGAATTAGGGGGTTTAACATGGGGAATAAGTTGGTTTAACATGAGGAATCAGCGGGTTTAACATGAGGAATCAGTGGGTTTAACATGGGGAATCAGTGGGTTTAACATGAGGAATCAGCGGGTTTAACAGGGGAATCAGTGGGTTTAACATGGGGAATCAGGGGTTTAACATGGGGAATTAGGGGGTTTAACATGGGGAATCAGTGGGTTTAACAAGGGAAATCAGCGGGTTTAACATGGGGAATCAGTGCGTTTAACAAGGGGAATCAGCGGGTTTAACATGGGGAATCAGTGGGTGTAACATGGGGAATCAGTGGGTTGAACATGGGGAATCAGCGGGTTTAACATGGGGAATCAGTGGGTTTAACATGAGGAATCAGCGGGTTTAAGAGGGGAAGCAGTGGGTTTAACATGGGGAATTAGGGGGTTTAACATGGGGAATAAGTTGGTTTAACATGAGGAATCAGCGGGTTTAACATGAGGAATCAGTGGGTTTAACATGGGGAATCAGTGGGTTTAACGTGAGGAATCAGCGGGTTTAACAGGGGAATCAGTGGGTTTAACATGGGGAATCAGGGGGGTTTAACATGGGGAATTAGGGGGTTTAACATGGGGAATCAGTGGGTTTAACAAGGGGATTCAGTGGGTTTAACATGGGGAATCAGTGCGTTTAACAAGGGGAATCAGCGGGTTTAACATGGGGAATCAGTGGGTTTAACATGGGGAATCAGTGGGTTGAACATGGGGAATCAGCGGGTTTAACATGGGGAATCAGCGGGTTTAACATGAGGAATCAGTAGCTTTAACATGAGGAATCAGTGGCTTTAATATGAGGAATCAGGGGTTTAACATTGGGAATCAGTGGGATTAAGATGAGGAATCAGTGGATTTAACATTGGGAATCAGTGGGTTTAATATGAGGAATAAGCGGTTTAACATGTGGAATCAGTGGGTGTAAGATGGGGAATCAGTGGGTTTAAGATGAGGAATCAGTGGTTTAACATGGGGATTCAGTGGGTTTGAGATGAAGAATCAGTGGGTTTAACATGGGGGAATCAGTGGGTTTAACATGGGGAATCAGTGGGTTTAACATGGGGAATCAGCGGGTTTAACATGTGGAATCAGTGGGTTTAACATGGGGAATCAGCGGGTTTAACATGGGGAATCAGCGGTTTTAACATGGGGAATCAGCGGTTTTAACATGGGGAATCAGTGGGTTTAACATGGGGAATCAGCGGGTTTAACATGGGGAATCAGTGGGGTTTAACATGGGGAATCAGCGGGTTTAACATGGGGAATCAGCGGGTTTAACACGGGGAATCAGCGGTTTTAACATGGGAAATCAGCGGTTTTTACATGGGGAATCAGTGGGTTTAACATGGGGAATCAGCGGGTTTAACATGGGGAATCAGTGAATTTCACACGGAGTTTAACGCAGGGAGTCAGCATGTTTAATGCGGGGTGTCGTTGGATTTAGCACTGGGAGTTAGCCGGTTTAACAAGGGGAGACAGCGGGTTTAATGCTGGGAGTCAACGGTTTTAACACAGAGAGTCTGTGGCTTTAACGTGGGGAGTCAATGGATTTAACGTGGGGAGTCAGCGGGTTTCATGCGGGGAGTCAGAGGGTTTAATACTGGGATAATGCAGGTATATAGCGGAGAGTCAGCAGTTTTAACGCGAGGAGTGTAAGGTTTAACATGGGAAGTCGGCGGGTTTAAGATGAGGATTCAGTGGGTTTGAGATGAGGAATCAGTGGGTTTAACATGGGGAATCAGTGGGTTTAACATGGGGAATCAGTGGGTTTAACATGGGGAATCAGTGGGTTTAACATGGGGATTCAGTGGGTTTGAGATGAGGAATCAGTGGGTTTAATATGAGGAAGCAGGGGGTTTAACATTGGGAATCAGTGGGACTAAGATGAGGAATCAGTGGACTTAACATGGAGAATCAGTGAGTTTAACATGGGGAATCAGTGGGTTTAATATGAGGAATAAGCGGGTTTAACATGTGGAATCAGTGGGTGTAAGATGGGGAATCAGTGGGTTTAAAATGAGGAATCCGTGGGTTTAACATGGGGATTCAGTGGGTTTGAGATGAGGAATAAGTGGGTTTAACATGGGGAATCAGTGGGTTTAACATTGGGAATCAGTGGGTTTAACATGGGGAATCAGTGGGTTTAACATGGGGAATCAGTGGGTTTAACATGAGGAATCAGTGGGGTTAACATGAGGAATCAGTGGGTTTAACATGTGGAATCAGTGAATTTAACATGGGGAATCAGCGGGTTTAACATGGTGAATCAGTGGGTTTAACATGAGGAATCAGTGGGTTTAACATGGGGAATCAGTGGGTTTAACATGAGGAATCAGTGAGTTTAACATGGGGTATCAGCGGGTTTAACATGGGGAATCAGCGGGTTTAACAGGAGGAATCAGTGAGTTTAAAATGGAGAATCAGCGGGTTTAACGGGTGGAATCAGTGGGTTTAGCATGGGGAATCAGCGGGTTTAACATGGGGAATCAGTGGGTTTAACATGAGGAATCAGTGGGTTTAACATGGCGAATCAGTGGGTTTAACATGGGGAATCAGTGGGTTTAACATGGGGAATCAGTGGGTTTAAGATGGGGATTCAGTGGGTTTGAGATGAGGAATCAGTATGTTTAACATGCGGAATCAGTGGGTTTGAGATGAGGAATCAGTGGGTTTAACATTGGGAATCAGTGGGTTTAACATGGGGAATCAGTGGGTTTAACATGGGGAATCAGTGGGTTTAAGATGGGGATTCAGTGGGTTTGAGATGAGGAATCAGTATATTTAACATGGGGAATCAGTGGGTTTGAGATGAGGAATCAGTGGGTTTAACATGGGGAATCAGTGGGTTTAACATGGGGAATCAGTGGCTTTAACATGGAGAATCAGTGGCTTTAACACGGGGACTCAATGGATTTAACGTGGGGAGTCAGCGGGTTTCATGCGGGGAGTCAGAGGTTTTAATACTGGGAGACTGTGGGTTTAACGCGGAGAGTCAGCAGTTTTAACGCGAGGAGTCTGGGGTTTAACATGGGGAGTCAGCGGGTTTAACGCAGCGATTCTGTGGGTTTAAAGTGGAGAGTCAGCAGTTTTAACGCGAGGAGTCTGGGGTTTAACATGGGGAATCAGTGGGTTTAACATGCGGAATCAGTGGGTTTAACATGAGGAATCAGTGGGTTTAACATGTGGAATCAGTGAATTTAACATGGGGAATCAGCGGGTTTAACATGGTGAATCAGTGGGTTTAACATGAGGAATCAGTGGGTTTAACATGGGGAATCAGTGGGTTTAACATGAGGAATCAGTGAGTTTAACATGGGGTATCAGCGGGTTTAACATGGGGAATCAGCGGGTTTAACAGGAGGAATCAGTGAGTTTAACATGGAGAATCAGCGGGTTTAACATGAGGAATCAGTGGGTTTAACATGGGGAATCAGTGGGTTTAACATGAGGAATCAGTGCGTTTAACATGAGGTATCAGCGGGTTTAACATGGGGAATCAGCGGGTTTAACAGGAGGAATCAGTGAGTTTAACATGGAGAATCAGCGGGTTTAACGGGTAGAATCAGTGGGTTTAGCATGGGGAATCAGCGGGTTTAACATGGGGAATCAGTGGGTTTAACATGGGGAATCAGCGGGTTTAACAGGGGAATCAGTGGGTTTAACATGAGGAATCAGTGAGTTTAACATGGAGAATCAGCGGGTTTAACATGAGGAATCAGTGGGTTTAACATGGGGAAACAGCGGGTTTATCATGGGGAGGCAGCGGGTTTGACATGGGGAATCAGTGCGTTTAACATGGGGAATCAACGGGTTTAACATGGGGAATCAGTGGGTTTAATATGGGGATTCAGTGGGTTTAACATGGGGAATCAGCCGGTTTAATATGGGGAATCAGCGGGTTTAATATGGGGAATCAATGGGTTTAACATGGGGAATCAGCGGGCTTAACATGGGGAATCAGCGGGTTTAGCGTGGGGAATCAGCGGGTTTAACAGGGGAATCAGTGGGTTTAACATGGGGAATCAGGGGGTTTAACATGGGGATTCAGTGGGTTTAACATGGGGAATCAGCTGGTTTAATATGGGGAATCAGCGGGTTTAACATGGTGAATCAATGGGTTTAACATGGGGAATCAGCGGGTTTAACATGGGGAATCAGCGGGTTTAACATGGGGAATCAGCGGGTTTAACAGGGGAATCAGTGGGTTTAACATGGGGAATCAGGGGGTTTAACATGGGGAATCAGTGGGTTTAACATGGGGAATCAGTGGGTTTAACATGGGGAATCAGTGCGTTTAACAAGGGGAATCAGCGGGTTTAACATGGGGAATCAGTGGGTTTAACATCGGGAATCAGTGGGTTGAACATGGAGAATCAGCGGGTTTAACATGGGGACAAGGGGGTTTAACATGAGAATCAGTGGGTTTAACATGAGGAATCAGTGGGTTCAATATGAGGAATCAGGGGGTATAACATTGGGTATCAGTGGAATTAAGATGAGGAATCAGTGGATTTAACATTGGGAATCAGTGGGATTGAGATGAGGAATCAGTGGACTTAACAAGGAGAATCAGTGGGTTTAACATGGGGAATCAGTGGGATTAACATGGGGAATCAGTGGGTTTAACATGGGGAATCAGTGCGTTTAACATGGCAAATCAGTGGGTTTAACATGGGGAATCAGTGGGTTTTACATGGGGAATCAGCGGGTTTAACATGAGGAATCAGCGGGTTGAACATGGGGAATCAGCGGGTTTAACATGGGGAATCAGTGGGTTTAACATGAGGAATCAGCGGGTTTAAGAGGGAAATCAGTGGGTTTAACATGGGGAATTAGGGGGTTTAACATGGGGAATAAGTTGGTTTAACATGAGGAATCAGCGGGTTTAACATGAGGAATCAGTGGGTTTAACATGGGGAATCAGTGGGTTTAACATGAGGAGTCAGCGGGTTTAAAAGGGGAATCAGTGGGTTTAACATGGGGAATCAGGGGGTTTAACATGGGGAATTAGGGGGTTTAGCATGGGGAATCAGTGGGTTTAACAAGGGGAATCAGTGGGTTTAACATGGGGTATCAGTGCGTTTAACAAGGGGAATCAGCGGGTTTAACATGGGGAATCAGTGGGTTTAACATGGGGAATCAGTGGGTTGAACATGGGGAATCAGCGGGTTTAACATGGGGAATCAGTGGGTTTAACATGAGGAATCAGTGGGTTTAACATGGCGAATCAGTGGGTTTAACATGGCGAATCAGTGGGTTTAACATGGGGAATCAGTGGGTTTAAGATGGGGATTCAGTGGGTTTGTGATGAGGAATCAGTATGTTTAACATGCGGAATCAGTGGGTTTGAGATGAGGAATCAGTGGGTTTAACATGGGGAATCAGTGGGTTTAACATGGGGAATCAGTGGGTTTAACATGGGGAATCAGTGGGTTTAAGATGGGGATTCAGTGGGTTTGAGATGAGGAATCAGTATATTTAACATGGGGAATCAGTGGGTTTGAGATGAGGAATCAGTGGGTTTAACATGGGGAATCAGTGGGTTTAACATGGGGAATCAGTGGCTTTAACATGGAGAATCAGTGGCTTTAACACGGGGACTCAATGGATTTAACGTGGGGAGTCAGCGGGTTTCATGCGGGGAGTCAGAGGTTTTAATACTGGGAGACTGTGGGTTTAACGCGGAGAGTCAGCAGTTTTAACGCGAGGAGTCTGGGGTTTAACATGGGGAGTCAGCGGGTTTAACGCAGGGATTCTGTGGGTTTAACGTGGAGAGTCAGCAGTTTTAACGCGAGGAGTCTGGGGTTTAACATGGGGAATCAGTGGGTTTAACATGAGGAATCAGTGGGTTTAACATGAGGAATCAGTGGGTTTAACATGTGGAATCAGTGAATTTAACATGGGGAATCAGCGGGTTTAACATGGTGAATCAGTGGGTTTAACATGAGGAATCAGTGGGTTTAACATGGGGAATCAGTGGGTTTAACATGAGGAATCAGTGAGTTTAACATGGGGTATCAGCGGGTTTAACATGGGGAATCAGCGGGTTTAACAGGAGGAATCAGTGAGTTTAACATGGAGAATCAGCGGGTTTAACATGAGGAATCAGTGGGTTTAACATGGGGAATCAGTGGGTTTAACATGAGGAATCAGTGCGTTTAACATGGGGTATCAGCGGGTTTAACATGGGGAATCAGCGGGTTTAACAGGAGGAATCAGTGAGTTTAACATGGAGAATCAGCGGGTTTAACGGGTAGAATCAGTGGGTGCATGGGGGAATCAGCGGGTTTAACATGGGGAATCAGTGGGTTTAACATGAGGAATCAGTGGGTTTAACATGGCGAATCAGTGGGTTTAACATGGGGATTCAGTGGGTTTCACAGGAGGAATCAGTAGATTTAACATGGGGAAACAGCGGGTTTATCATGGGGAGGCAGCGGGTTTGACATGGGGAATCAGTGCGTTTAACATGGGGAATCAACGGGTTTAACATGGGGAATCAGTGGTTTTAATATGGGGATTCAGTGGGTTTAACATGGGGAATCAGCCGGTTTAATATGGGGAATCAGCGGGTTTAACATGGGGAATCAATGGGTTTAACATGGGGAATCAGCGGGCTTAACATGGGGAATCAGCGGGTTTAGCGTGGGGAATCAGCGGGTTTAACAGGGGAATCAGTGGGTTTAACATGGGGAATCAGGGGGTTTAACATGGGGAATCAGTGGGTTTAACATGGGGAATCAGCCGGTTTAATATGGGGAATCAGCGGGTTTAACATGGTGAATCAATGGGTTTAACATGGGGAATCAGCGGGTTTAACATGGGGAATCAGCGGGTTTAACATGGGGAATCAGCGGGTTTAACAGGGGAATCAGTGGGTTTAACATGGGGAATCAGGGGGTTTAACATGAGGAATCAGTGGGTTTAACATGGGGAATCAGTGGGTTTAACATGGGGAATCAGTGCGTTTAACAAGGGGAATCAGCGGGTTTAACATCGGGAATCAGTGGGTTTAACATGGGGAATCAGTGGGTTGAACATGGAGAATCAGCGGGTTTAACATGGGGAATCAGCGGGTTTAACATGAGAATCAGTGGGTTTAACATGAGGAATCAGTGGGTTCAATATGAGGAATCAGGGGGTTTAACATTGGGTATCAGTGGAATTAAGATGAGGAATCAGTGGATTTAACATTGGGAATCAGTGGGATTAAGAAGAGGAATCAGTGGACTTAACAAGGAGAATCAGTGGGTTTAACATGGGGAATCAGTGGCTTTAACATGGGGAATCAGTGGGTTTAACATGGGGAATCAGTGCGTTTAACATGGCAAATCAGTGGGTTTAACATGGGGAATCAGTGGGTTTTACATGGGGAATCAGCGGGTTTAACATGAGGAATCAGCGGGTTGAACATGGGGAATCAGCGGGTTTAACATGGGGAATCAGTGGGTTTAAAATGAGGAATCAGCGGGTTTAAGAGGGGAATCAGTGGGTTTAACATGGGGAATTAGGGGGTTTAACATGGGGAATAAGTTGGTTTAACATGAGGAATCAGCGGGTTTAACATGAGGAATCAGTGGGTTTAACATGGGGAATCAGTGGGTTTAACATGGGGAATCAGTGGGTTTAACAAGGAGAATCAGTGGGTTTAACATGGGGAATCAGTGCGTTTAACAAGGGGAATCAGCGGGTTTAACATGGGGAATCAGTGGGTTTAACATGGGGAATCAGTGGGTTGAACATGGGGAATCAGCGGGTTTAACATGGGGAATCAGTGGGTTTAACATGAGGAATCAGCGGGTTTAAGAGGGGAATCAGTGGGTTTAACATGGGGAATTAGGGGGTTTAACATGGGGAATAAGTTGGTTTAACATGAGGAATCAGCGGGTTTAACATGAGGAATCAGTGGGTTTAACATGGGGAATCAGTGGGTTTAACATGAGGAATCAGCGGGTTTAACAGGGGAATCAGTGGGTTTAACATGGGGAATCAGGGGGTTTAACATGGGGAATTAGGGTGTTTAACATGGGGAATCAGTGGGTTTAACAAGGGGAATCAGTGGGTTTAACATGGGGAATCAGTGCGTTTAACAAGGGGAATCAGCGGGTTTAACATGGGGAATCAGTGGGTTTAACATGGGGAATCAGTGGGTTGAACATGGGGAATCAGCGGGTTTAACATGGGGAATCAGCGGGTTTAACATGAGGAATCAGTGGCTTTAACATGAGGAATCAGTGGGTTTAATATGAGGAATCAGGGGGTTTAACATTGGGAATCAGTGGGATTAAGATGAGGAATCAGTGGATTTAACATTGGGAATCAGTGGGATTAAGATGAGGAATCAGTGGACTTAACATGGAGAATCAGTGGGTTTAACATGGGAATCAGTGGGTTTAACATGGGGAATAAGTGCGTTTAACATGGCAAATCACTGGGTTTAACATGGGGAATCAGTGTGTTTTACATGGGGAATCAGCGGGTTTAACATGAGGAATCAGCGGGTTGAACATGGGGAATCAGCGGGTTTAACATGGGGAATCAGTGGGTTTAACATGAGGAATCAGCGGGTTTAAGAGCGGAATCAGTGGGTTTAACATGGGGAATTAGGGGGTTTAACATGGGGAATAAGTTGGTTTAACATGAGGAATCAGCGGGTTTAACATGAGGAATCAGTGTGTTTAACATGGGGAATCAGTGGGTTTAACATGAGGAATCAGCGGGTTTAACAGGGGAATCAGTGGGTTTAACATGGGGAATCGGGGGTTTAACATCGGGAATCAGGGGGTTTAACATGGGGAATCAGTGGGTTTAACATGGGGAATCAGTGGGTTTAACATGGGGAATCAGTGCGTTTAACAAGGGTAATCAGCGGGTTTAACACGAGGAATCAGTGGGTTTAACATGGGGAATCAGTGGGTTGAACATGGGGATTCAGCGGGTTTAACATGGGGAATCAGCGGGTTTAACATGAGGAATCAGTGGGTTTAACATGAGGAATCAGTGGGTTTAATATGAGGAATCAGGGGGTTTAACATTGGGAATCAGTGGGACTAAGATGAGGAATCAGTGGACTTAACATGGAGAATCAGTGAGTTTAACATGGGGAATCAGTGGGTTTAACATGGGGAATCAGTGGGTTTAAGATGGGGATTCAGTGGGTTTGAGATGAGGAATCAGTATATTTAACATGGGGAATCAGTGGGTTTGAGATGAGGAATCAGTGGGTTTAACATGGGGAATCAGTGGGTTTAACATGGGGAATCAGTGGCTTTAACATGGAGAATCAGTGGCTTTAACACGGGGACTCAATGGATTTAACGTGGGGAGTCAGCGGGTTTCATGCGGGGAGTCAGAGGTTTTAATACTGGGAGACTGTGGGTTTAACGCGGAGAGTCAGCAGTTTTAACGCGAGGAGTCAGGGGTTTAACATGGGGAGTCAGCGGGTTTAACGCAGGGATTCTGTGGGTTTAACGTGGAGAGTCAGCAGTTTTAACGCGAGGAGTCAGGGGTTTAACATGGGGAATCAGTGGGTTTAACATGAGGAATCAGTGGGTTTAACATGAGGAATCAGTGGGTTTAACATGTGGAATCAGTGAATTTAACATGGGGAATCAGCGGGTTTAACATGGTGAATCAGTGGGTTTAACATGAGGAATCAGTGGGTTTAACATGGGGAATCAGTGGGTTTAACATGAGGAATCAGTGAGTTTAACATGGGGTATCAGCGGGTTTAACATGGGGAATCAGCGGGTTTAACAGGAGGAATCAGTGAGTTTAACATGGAGAATCAGCGGGTTTAACATGAGGAATCAGTGGGTTTAACATGGGGAATCAGTGGGTTTAACATGAGGAATCAGTGCGTTTAACATGGGGTATCAGCGGGTTTAACATGGGGAATCAGCGGGTTTAACAGGAGGAATCAGTGAGTTTAACATGGAGAATCAGCGGGTTTAACGGGTAGAATCAGTGGGTTTAGCATGGGGAATCAGCGGGTTTAACATGGGGAATCAGTGGGTTTAACATGAGGAATCAGTGGGTTTAACATGGCGAATCAGTGGGTTTAACATGGGGATTCAGTGGGTTTCACAGGAGGAATCAGTAGATTTAACATGGGGAAACAGCGGGTTTATCATGGGGAGGCAGCGGGTTTGACATGGGGAATCAGTGCGTTTAACATGGGGAATCAACGGGTTTAACATGGGGAATCAGTGGGTTTAATATGGGGATTCAGTGGGTTTAACATGGGGAATCAGCCGGTTTAATATGGGGAATCAGCGGGTTTAACATGGGGAATCAAGGGGTTTAACATGGGGAATCAGCGGGCTTAACATGGGGAATCAGCGGGTTTAGCGTGGGGAATCAGCGGGTTTAACAGGGGAATCAGTGGGTTTAACATGGGGAATCAGGGGGTTTAACATGGGGAATCAGTGGGTTTAACATGGGGAATCAGCCGGTTTAATATGGGGAATCAGCGGGTTTAACATGGTGAATCAATGGGTTTAACATGGGGAATCAGCGGGTTTAACATGGGGAATCAGCGGGTTTAACATGGGGAATCAGCGGGTTTAACAGGGGAATCAGTGGGTTTAACATGGGGAATCAGGGGGTTTAACATGAGGAATCAGTGGGTTTAACATGGGGAATCAGTGGGTTTAACATGGGGAATCAGTGCGTTTAACAAGGGGAATCAGCGGGTTTAACATCGGGAATCAGTGGGTTTAGCATGGGGAATCAGTGGGTTGAACATGGAGAATCAGCGGGTTTAACATGGGGAATCAGCGGGTTTAACATGAGAATCAGTGGGTTTAACATGAGGAATCAGTGGGTTCAATGTGAGGAATCAGGGGGTTTAACATTGGGTATCAGTGGAATTAAGATGAGGAATCAGTGGATTTAACATTGGGAATCAGTGGGATTAAGATGAGGAATCAGTGGACTTAACAAGGAGAATCAGTGGGTTTAACATGGGGAATCAGTGGGTTTAACATGGGGAATCAGTGGGTTTAACATGGGGAATCAGTGCGTTTAACATGGCAAATCAGTGGGTTTAACATGGGGAATCAGTGGGTTTTACATGGGGAATCAGCGGGTTTAACATGAGGAATCAGCGGGTTGAACATGGGGAATCAGCGGGTATAACATGGGGAATCAGTGGGTTTAACATGAGGAATCAGCGGGTTTAAGAGGGGAATCAGTGGGTTTAACATGGGGAATTAGGGGGTTTAACATGGGGAATAAGTTGGTTTAACATGAGGAATCAGCGGGTTTAACATGAGGAATCAGTGGGTTTAACATGGGGAATCAGTGGGTTTAACATGGGGAATCAGTGGTTTTAACAAGGAGAATCAGTGGGTTTAACATGGGGAATCAGTGCGTTTAACAAGGGGAATCAGCGGGTTTAACATGGGGAATCAGTGGGTTTAACATGAGGAATCAGCGGGTTTAACATGAGGAATCAGTGGGTTTAACATGGGGAATCAGTGGGTTTAACATGAGGAATCAGCGGGTTTAACAGGGGAATCAGTGGGTTTAACATGGGGAATCAGGGGGTTTAACATGGGGAATTAGGGAGTTTAACATGGGGAATTAGTGGGTTTAACAAGGGGAATCAGTGGGTTTAACATGGGGAATCAGTGCGTTTAACAAGGGGAATCAGCGGGTTTAACATGGGGAATCAGTGGGTTTAACATGGGGAATCAGTGGGTTGAACATGGGGAATCAGCAGGTTTAACATGGGGAATCAGCGGGTTTAACATGAGGAATCAGTGGCTTTAACATGAGGAATCAGTGGGTTTAATATGAGGAATCAGGGGGTTTAACATTGGGAATCAGTGGGATTAAGATGAGGAATCAGTGGATTTAACATTGGGAATCAGTGGGATTAAGATGAGGAATCAGTGGACTTAACATGGAGAATCAGTGGGTTTAACATGGGAATCAGTGGGTTTAACATGGGGAATAAGTGCGTTTAACATGGCAAATCACTGGGTTTAACATGGGGAATCAGTGGGTTTTACATGGGGAATCAGCGGGTTTAACATGAGGAATCAGCGGGTTGAACATGGGGAATCAGCGGGTTTAACATGGGGAATCAGTGGGTTTAACATGAGGAATCAGCGGGTTTAAGAGCGGAATCAGTGGGTTTAACATGGGGAATTAGGGGGTTTAACATGGGGAATAAGTTGGTTTAACATGAGGAATCAGCGGGTTTAACATGAGGAATCAGTGGGTTTAACATGGGGAATCAGTGAGTTTAACATGAGGAATCAGCGGGTTTAACAGGGGAATCAGTGGGTTTAACATGGAGAATCGGGGGTTTAACATCGGGAATCAGGGGGTTTAACATGGGGAATCAGTGGGTTTAACATGGGGAATCAGTGGGTTTAACATGGGGAATCAGTGCGTTTAACAAGGGGAATCAGCGGGTTTAACACGAGGAATCAGTGGGTTTAACATGGGGAATCAGTGGGTTGAACATGGGGAATCAGCGGGTTTAACATGGGGAATCAGCGGGTTTAACATGAGGAATCAGTGGGTTTAACATGAGGAATCAGTGGGTTTAATATGAGGAATCAGGGGGTTTAACATTGGGAATCAGTGGGACTAAGATGAGGAATCAGTGGACTTAACATGGAGAATCAGTGAGTTTAACATGGGGAATCAGTGGGTTTAATATGAGGAATAAGCGGGTTTAACATGTGGAATCAGTGGGTGTAAGATGGGGAATCAGTGGGTTTAAAATGAGGAATCCGTGGGTTTAACATGGGGATTCAGTGGGTTTGAGATGAGGAATAAGTGGGTTTAACATGGGGAATCAGTGGGTTTAACATTAGGAATCAGTGGGTTTAACATGGGGAATCAGTGGGTTTAACATGGGGAATCAGTGGGTTTAACATGAGGAATCAGTGGGTTTAACATGAGGAATCAGTGGGTTTAACATGTGGAATCAGTGAATTTAACATGGGGAATCAGCGGGTTTAACATGGTGAATCAGTGGGTTTAACATGAGGAATCAGTGGGTTTAACATGGGGAATCAGTGGGTTTAACATGAGGAATCAGTGAGTTTAACATGGGGTATCAGCGTGTTTAACATGGGGAATCAGCGGGTTTAACAGGAGGAATCAGTGAGTTTAACATGGAGAATCAGCGGGTTTAACGGGTGGAATCAGTGGGTTTAGCATGGGGAATCAGCGGGTTTAACATGGGGAATCAGTGGGTTTAACATGAGGAATCAGTGGGTTTAACATGTCGAATCAGTGGGTTTAACATGGCGAATCAGTGGGTTTAACATGGGGAATCAGTGGGTTTAAGATGGGGATTCAGTGGGTTTGAGATGAGGAATCAGTATGTTTAACATGCGGAATCAGTGGGTTTGAGATGAGTAATCAGTGGGTTTAACATGGGGAATCAGTGGGTTTAACATGGGGAATCAGTGGGTTTAACATGGGGAATCAGTGGGTTTAAGATGGGGATTCAGTGGGTTTGAGATGAGGAATCAGTATATTTAACATGGGGAATCAGTGGGTTTGAGATGAGGAATCAGTGGGTTTAACATGGGGAATCAGTGGGTTTAACATGGGGAATCAGTGGCTTTAACATGGAGAATCAGTGGCTTTAACACGGGGACTCAATGGATTTAACGTGGGGATTCAGCGGGTTTCATGCGGGGAGTCAGAGGGTTTAATACTGGGAGACTGTGGGTTTAACGCGGAGAGTCAGCAGTTTTAACGCGAGGAGTCTGGGGTTTAACATGGGGAGTCAGCGGGTTTAACGCAGGGATTCTGTGGGTTTAACGTGGAGGGTCAGCAGTTTTAACGCGAGGAGTCAGGGGTTTAACATGGGGAATCAGTGGGTTTAACATGAGGAATCAGTGGGTTTAACATGAGGAATCAGTGGGTTTAACATGTGGAATCAGTGAATTTAACATGGGGAATCAGCGGGTTTAACATGGTGAATCAGTGGGTTTAACATGAGGAATCAGTGGGTTTAACATGGGGAATCAGTGGGTTTAACATGAGGAATCAGTGAGTTTAACATGGGGTATCAGCGGGTTTAACATGGGGAATCAGCGGGTTTAACAGGAGGAATCAGTGAGTTTATCATGGAGAATCAGCGGGTTTAACATGAGGAATCAGTGGGTTTAACATGGGGAATCAGTGGGTTTAACATGAGGAATCAGTGCGTTTAACATGGGGTATCAGCGGGTTTAACATGGGGAATCAGCGGGTTTAACAGGAGGAATCAGTGAGTTTAACATGGAGAATCAGCGGGTTTAACGGGTAGAATCAGTGGGTTTAGCATGGGGAATCAGCGGGTTTAACATGGGGAATCAGTGGGTTTAACATGAGGAATCAGTGGGTTTAACATGGCGAATCAGTGGGTTTAACATGGGGATTCAGTGGGTTTAACAGGAGGAATCAGTAGATTTAACATGGGGAAACAGCGGGTTTATCATGGGGAGGCAGCGGGTTTAACATGGGGAATCAGTGCGTTTAACATGGGGAATCAATGGGTTTAACATGGGGAATCAGTGGGTTTAATATGGGGATTCAGTGGGTTTAACATGGGGAATCAGCCGGTTTAATATGGGGAATCAGCGGGTTTAACATGGGAAATCAATGGGTTTAACATGGGGAATCAGCGGGCTTAACATGGGGAATCAGCGGGTTTAGCGTGGGGAATCAGCGGGTTTAACAGGGGAATCAGTGGGTTTAACATGGGGAAACAGGGGGTTTAACATCGGGAATCAGTGGGTTTAACATGGGGAATCAGCCGGTTTAATATGGGGAATCAGCGGGTTTAACATGGTGAATCAATGGGTTTAACATGGGGAATCAGCGGGTTTAACATGGGGAATCAGTGGGTTTAACATGGGGAATCAGCGGGTTTAACAGGGGAATCAGTGGGTTTAACATGGGGAATCAGGGGGTTTAACATGGGGAATCAGTGGGTTTAACATGGGGAATCAGTGGGTTTAACATGGGGAATCAGTGCGTTTAACAAGGGGAATCAGCGGGTTTAACATGGGGAATCAGTGGGTTTAACATGGGGAATCAGTGGGTTGAACATGGAGAATCAGCGGGTTTAACATGGGGAATCAGCGGGTTTAACATGAGAATCAGTGGGTTTAACATGAGGAATCAGTGGGTTTAATATGAGGAATCAGGGGGGTTAACATTGGGTATCAGTGGAATTATGATGAGGAATCAGTGGATTTAACATTGGGAATCAGTGGGATTAAGATGAGGAATCAGTGGACTTAACATGGAGAATCAGTGGGTTTAACATGGGGAATCAGTGGGTTTAACATTGGGAATCAGTGGGTTTAACATGGGGAATCAGTGCGTTTAACATGGCAAATCAGTGGGTTTAACATGGGGAATCAGTGGGTTTTACATGGGGAATCAGCGGGTTTAACATGAGGAATCAGCGGGTTGAACATGGGGAATCAGCGGGTTTAACATGGGGAATCAGTGGGTTTAACATGAGGAATCAGCGGGTTTAAGAGGGGAATCAGTGGGTTTAACATGGGGAATTAGGGGGTTTAACATGGGGAATAAGTTGGTTTAACATGAGGAATCAGCGGGTTTAACATGAGGAATCAGTGGGTTTAACATGGGGAATCAGTGGGTTTAACATGAGGAATCAGCGGGTTTAACAGGGGAATCAGTGGGTTTAACATGGGGAATCAGGGGGTTTAACATGGGGAATTAGGGGGTTTAACATGGGGAATCAGTGGGTTTAACAAGGGGAATCAGCGGGTTTAACATGGGGAATCAGTGCGTTTAACAAGGGGAATCAGCGGGTTTAACATGGGGAATCAGTGGGTGTAACATGGGGAATCAGTGGGTTGAACATGGGGAATCAGCGGGTTTAACATGGGGAATCAGTGGGTTTAACATGAGGAATCAGCGGGTTTAAGAGGGGAAGCAGTGGGTTTAACATGGGGAATTAGGGGGTTTAACATGGGGAATAAGTTGGTTTAACATGAGGAATCAGCGGGTTTAACATGAGGAATCAGTGGGTTTAACATGGGGAATCAGTGGGTTTAACATGAGGAATCAGCGGGTTTAACAGGGGAATCAGTGGGTTTAACATGGGGAATCAGGGGGTTTAACATGGGGAATTAGGGGGTTTAACATGGGGAATCAGTGGGTTTAACAAGGGGAATCAGTGGGTTTAACATGGGGAATCAGTGCGTTTAACAAGGGGAATCAGCGGGTTTAACATGGGGAATCAGTGGGTTTAACATGGGGAATCAGTGGGTTGAACATGGGGAATCAGCGGGTTTAACATGGGGAATCAGCGGGTTTAACATGAGGAATCAGTAGCTTTAACATGAGGAATCAGTGGCTTTAATATGAGGAATCAGGGGGTTTAACATTGGGAATCAGTGGGATTAAGATGAGGAATCAGTGGATTTAACATTGGGAATCAGTGGGATTAAGATGAGGAATCAGTGGACTTTACATGGAGAATCAGTGGGTTTAACATGGGGAATCAGTGGGTTTAATAGGAGGAATAAGCGGGTTTAACATGTGGAATCAGTGGGTGTAAGATGGGGAATCAGTGGGTTTAAGATGAGGAATCAGTGGGTTTAACATGGGGATTCAGTGGGTTTGAGATGACGAATCAGTGGGTTTAACATGGGGAATCAGTGGGTTTAACATGGGGAATCAGTGGGTTTAACATGGGGAATCAGCGGGTTTAACATGGGGAATCAGCGGTTTTAACATGGGGAATCAGCGGTTTTAACATGGGGAATCAGTGGGTTTAACATGGGGAATCAGCGGGTTTAACATGGGGAATCAGTGG